>NW_026115581.1:0-11307 GCF_001640805.2 Lates calcarifer | reverse complement strand
TATATTTGATAAACTAGTCCTCTCTCTTTTTCTTTAAATGTAAAGAGTTTAAGCTGTCTAATAAATGACTTGAGCACAGTACAGTATTTGAATAAACGTACTTTCCAACCCTGACAAAAGGCAACTTATTAGACTGAAATATATGAGCTGTGGGTTTTTTAAAGGTTAATTGTACATTTAAAAGTGTGGAAGTCATTCCTCTGACAGCCACATACTGTAGCTTTGATTCCATCACTATAATCATCAGATGATGTTGTCGATCTCATTAGTAGCTCTCTCACTGAACATGTCAGCGACCTTTGGCCTCTCCCCGTCATCCAGCCTCGGCTCCGCTCTGTCTGCTGCCATCCAGCTGCTGTTAGCACCTCTTCACCTTCCCACTCACCTGATTCTAAAGGATCAGTGAAACCTCATTGTCATTCATCTCACCGACTCTTTGCCCTCTCACAATGGATCATTTATTGATGCTCATGTTGCCATTAGTGGCAGGAACCATCCTGGTTAATGCTGCAGACTGAGGCCTCGCTCTATCTGCTGCTTTGTATAGACGAGCTGTAGAAATGGATATATGGTCCAGTAAACCTTTAAATGAATAATGTTCCTCTCATTATAGCAGTTACTGATGCGTGGGATTCTAATCATCTCCTTTGATAATGTGCCTCCTGGTGGAGGTGTCAGTATTTATTTTCCTTCTAAATGTCCCGGTACATGCAGGCTGTGTGGATCAGGTCTACATGGAACCAGCTGAAAGATCCAGATCTGAGAGACTCAGCGTCTGTCAGTGTCTGATAGCCTGCAGTGAATGTAATCACTCCTCCAGCAGCTACTTCCTATTCTGAATCCCAATTACAATCATAAGTGAACAAGGCGTAGCCACTTTATGACAGAGTGACTCAATCAGTCACCTATTTAGCCGGTGCCACCTAATGACTCCGACGTGAGGCAATATACACCTCAGGCAGACTGCAGGCGCCGTCCCTCCGCGGCTTTCAACCAAGTGCGAATTGTTCAATCAGGAGACAATAGAGCTCAATGGATCTCAATGATCTGACAGTTAGCTCCGCTTTGATGTCCCTTTGAAGATGGAGAACTACACCGAGCGGAGCACCATCACAGCTCGGAGCCATGGCACCGGACGCCAAATGAAAATATTTGGCTGCAGCAGCCGGAGACAGCATCTCTTTAACCGAGAGAGGAAGTGGTCAGAACCGAGAGATGAGAGCCGGTCTCATCCCCTGTCTGTGGGTCTCTGTGGAACCCATGAAGACAGAGAGGAAGGGAGGGGCAGAGGATAAAACATGCTCACAATATGGTGATAACAGGACATAGACTGGACCATTTGTTCCTTTTGTTACAGTTTACATCAGTACTGCAACAGATGGCGACACTGGTTTGATTCTGTGGCCTCGTTATTCCCCAGTGTTCACTGTTACTCGTGTATTTTCAGATTATTGTGGAAGGATATGAAATGATTTAAAGTGTGCATGAGTTATTTTACAGATGTTGTGGTTGTTTAACAGGCTACCAGTGGAAGATCTCAGTGAAATCAGTTCTGACTGAAGGACAAAAGGAGGCAGAGAGGCAGTTTATCGTCTTTCACTCTGTTTTATTTGTGACATAAAACAGCAAATACATTTACATTCTTTAATAATACATACATCCATATATACTGTATGCTTCAGACATATTAAAATCTGTTATATTCACAAACCCCTCTTTGACAGAGAGCAATGATAAAGTATCTAGATTCTAGACAGGACTTCGGTGGGTGGCTGTGGGTCAGGATCAGTAGAAGTGTGGAGGCAGGATGGCGGGGTGCAGGGCAGCGGGGAGGCCCGGCCTGTGGAGCGGCTGCAGCTGCGGGTAGAAGCCGCTGCGGGCGGGGAGCTGTCCGCTCAGGCCGGGGTGCTGAAACAGCTGAGGCCGGGAGCAGAGCCGCGGGGACAGACAGGAAGGCAGGGCGCAGGTCCTGAACCTCCCGTTTCAACTTCATCCTCCTGTTCTGGAACCACGTTTTCACCCTGGGAAAGACGGAAACAGACATCAGCTCATGCTCTCATGCAGAGTTAAGAATTAAATGGTTTTACTGACTTTTCAAACCAGTGGCAAACACCTACCTGAGTTTCAGAGAGGTTCAGCTTCTCGGCGAACTTCTTCCTCTGTGTGGCACCCAGGTATTTGTGCCTGCTGAAGGTGTTCTCCAGTGTGCTGATCTGCTCCGAGGTGAACTTGGTTCTCATCCTTCTTTGCTGGGTGGCCTCTCCCTCGCTGTCATCGCCCACCTCGCTCTCAGACCCGAGGTGTAGCCGCAGCTGTCTGGGAGGAAGAGCAGAGCGTTTCATTCATTTGGTCAAAAATCCTCACACACACACACACACACACACCACACAAAGATCCTGTCGACCTCAGCTCCTGAGACAAAGCTCAGCAGTGAACTTACTGTTTGGTGAAGTCGGAGAGAATTCCCTTCTTGGTTCCTTTGTAAATTCCTCAGTTTCTCTATGGACTTCTGAATGAACCTGCAGAGGCGGCTCCTCATAATAACTTCTGGAAAGCCACTCTACAGAAAAGTTTGCCATGTTGCAGCCGAGCAGTGATCTCCAGGTGTGTGCAGGTCGGGGTCGCTGTCCCTTTGGCTGACTCTGGGCCGCTTTATAGGGGCACACTTCTTTATTTGCATATGCAAAGGCTTGTCAGCGGAACGATAGAAACTTGATGGTGGTTGTAATTGAGGTTAATAGAGGCTGGCTTGTGGTTTTTTCTCACGTTCATGGCTGGCTGAGATTCTCCGGCGCCACCAAGTCTGAGTATCAGTTACCTGGCATCTCAGCCTGAGAGACTCTGCATAAAGTGATTCACAGCCACATCCGCCGCTGAATACAGGACGGTTCACTGTGACAGACATGTAGGCCAGTTCCAGAGCTACTCACAGACTGATATAGTTCAGTTAATGGAAATATTCCTGTTGTATCAGAGATCTGTACGTTTATCGTCTAAGCAGTGATTTGCTGGAGGTGGCCCAGCTTTAGAACATTGTTAATGGCTGCTGGGTGACTCCTGCAGCTGCAGACAGAAGCGCCCAGCTGTCTGCGCATCCAGCAGCCCGGTGATGAAGTCTTTGTTGTGGTGGGGCTGTGTGGGTGTGACCGCAGTCAGAGCGCATCCATAGAAAGTGAGAAAGTTCCGTTTGATCTTTGTTGGTCTGTTTGAATGAGACATTTGCTGAAGAGCCTCCGGCCGCCTTCAAAAGCGACGCACCAGGTAACCACAGTGAGAGAGTTCCCAACCAAACTCCGTTCAAAAAATGTCGAATTTACGCTAAAACTGTCACCGTGTTATTCACCAGGGAAATGTTACAACAACGTCCTGGGTCAAATGTAGAAACCAGGTTAAAGCAGCCCTGCGCCTCTCTGTTCATGACCTGTTCATTATCTTACAGTTGCTGTGAGTCAGGTTTGCTATCTCCAAAATCTCATCACATAATCAGGTTTTAACCTCAGGCCTCAGACTTCAAAACCAGAGATCAGATTCGTTGGCCACACAAAACCCCAGACTGAGCGGAGCCTGGCCGGAGGGCCCCTGCAGTAAGTGTAAACTCCTCAATGAGCGGCTTACTTAGGACTAATTGTTGACCATGATCTCCCCGTTAGCTGCCGTTTGAAGTGCAGAGATGAGGACAAACAACGCATATGAAAGCGGAGCATGTGGTCAGGCTTTGTTGACGGGGGGTTGGGGGGTATCATCGTCTGTTACTGTCCCCGTCTGCTGTAAATCTGTGATTGAATTTATGGTGATTTGTTTATGTGGCCTCGTCTGATTCAGCCTCATGTCGTCTTGATTTTATGAGAATCAAATCAGCACATCCATACAATGAGCTGCGATAAGAGCCTTTAAAGGGACAGCTGCGTTCTTTATCACCCCCCCCAAAAGATGAAAGACAGGATGATCCGCTCATGTTGAACTATTCCCACAATAAAGATAATATCAGCTGTATATCTCCAGCAGGCCTAACAGCCTTAATGAATGAGTACAGAGTCCAGTGCTGCAGTATAGAAGATAAACTTTATTTAATGATAAATAGATTTCTTGTGAATCATATACAACTTTCTTATCAAATATAATACAAACACACATCAAATAAAACAGCTCTGGATTGCACAGTCTGGGATTCTAAGTGTTTGAGTGGGAGAGGTCTGTGTTTGACACGTTCTCAGTAGAAATGAGGATTGTGGATCATGAGATGAGGAGGGTGGGGAGGGGGCATCTGTGGCTGGAGGACCATCTGCGGGACGGGGAGCGGGTAGAAGGCCGGGCCGGGCGCGGGGTACTGGGGTCGCTGTCCGGCCAGACCGGTGTACTGGACCGGGGGCAGAGGCTGGAACATCACCGATGGGACTTGAGGAGCGAGGTAGTCCTGCACCTCCCGTTTCAGCTTCATCCTCCGGTTCTGAAACCAGGTCCTCACCTGAGAGAGAGAGAACTGAAGTTAGTAATCACAGTAATGACACCCCCGGGTGTTGGATGTTGCTGTTAAACCGGGCTGCTTGCACTGAAAACCGTGTCTCACCTGAGTCTCTGTGAGGCCGAGCCTCTGTGCTGTCTTCACTCTCTCTCCAGCGTCCAGGTATTTGTGCTTGTTGAAGATCTTCTCCAGTTTGCTGATCTGATCCGGGGTGAACTTTGTGCGCACTCGGCGCTGAGGTCCGTCCTTCTCCACCTCGCTCCCCTCGTCCACAGAGGGACACTCCGAGGAGGCGGCTTCGCTCTCATACCCGGAGGAGTAGCCGCTGATTTCTGAAACTGAAGAAAGGAGAGGTGAGCTTCTGATCTCTGCGTCAGGTCTGAATAAAGTCTGAGTAAAGTCAGGGTGTGTGTTTACTTACTTGGTGAGACGCAGTTTGTTGAATGCAGAGGTGAGCAGAGGCTGGAGTCCAGAGGCCTGCTGATCTCCACTGGCTCCATGTGTTCGGGTTTTGATGGTTTGGGTTTTGGCTGCAGGTAACCTTTGCCAAAACTCGGGGCACGCGGCTGCACCACGCAGGGAATATGAGGTCTGCAGGTCGGCGCAGGATCCGTGCCAGCTCCGTGGGTCTCAGCTGGCGCGGTGTTGTGATGGCTCTGGGCCAGCCAGTCCACAGAGAAGTATTTGACCATGTTCGCAGTGACCTGTAAATCCGCTGAATGTCAGAGGGGGAGTGGTGGCAGCTCTGTCCGGGGTCAGCTTTTATACAGGCCTGACGCTCACCTGGATTTGCATACGTACAGAGCCTTGTTAACGCCTGATCGATCCCGATGATTAGGGGTTAATGGCTCGTTATTGAAGTCTTTACATATCCTGTGAGTGTGTGAAGACCTGGCGCCGCGGAGTCTGTGAGAATCCTCCTGAGCTCATACATTAGTCCGCCCTGACTGAAACTGAGGGCCCTGCATTAACCGCTGTATCTTCTGCAGAAGTGGAGCCAAATACTTTCATGTCGCTGCTGGTGAAGTGAGAGTGACAATGAGCAGTCCTCTGTCACATGAATGCATCATTTAACATGGAGGCAATTATTGCTATGAAGACGGGCTGACATCTATGTGCTTTAGTTGCCTAAATGTGTCTATTTGAGGTTTTTGTAGTTTCTGAGTGGGTAAAGTCTGAGAGCACAGAGCCACACAATGAGAGAGCAAACACTCCTTTGACTGCTCCTCTCATTTAATTAGCTTTCACTTCTCTCCCTCCTTCCCTGATCTCTCTGGCTTATTCATTCAAAAACACAAATTATTCTTTCACACTAAAGTACTGTCATTTTGAGACACGTACATTTTACTTGACTATTTCTATTTTATGCTGTTTGACTAAACTACATTTCAGGAGCTGATGTTGCACTCCACCAAGACTTTGTTCAGAAAGCATGTGAGCAGTTTAGAGAATATAACACAGCACTGGCTCCATGTGATTATACCATCCACATCTGCTGCTTCCATCAGTCACTGAAGTCCTGCTCACACATGAACACATCAGTCATTTAATAATATAATATGACCCTGACTGTTCTGCTTGTGGATCCATCAGTTCCTCCTTACTCCTTATGATGGTGACCCACACATTAACAGGGATGTGGGAGCTGATATTTTCTGGTTCAGTGCAGATGATACACAGAAGCTTTAAGCTCCTGGAATGATTTTCTAATTCAGATTTCTTTTCTCATCACAGATCTGTCATCTGGTCTCTGGTCTCTGCTCATGGCTGAAAATGTTTAGCTCCAGGTTTGATTTACTGTCTGTGGTGTAAACATCAGGTCTATCAGAGACATTTAACAGGAGAGAAAACTGTAACAAGGAAACTCGTTGTGTGCGTAAAATCCAGCTTTGGAGCCACAGCCTCACAAAACCCAACAGATCTGGTCTGAGGAAACTTCACCTCTCAGTTTTTTATCAAACGGAGGAGCAGAAGCAGTCCTCCAGTGGTTTCGTACTGAGGTGTCTCTGATACCCCGGTGAGCGCTGGCGCCAGCAGCCCAAGATCAGCATTTGGCACAGGCGCTTCAAACATTACAGATCAAAGGTATTACAGTAGCAACACAATTACAGCTGATTGTCGACCTGTTCAAATGGAAATATGCTAAAACAAGCTGCGAGGAAGCCGGGAAACCCCCGGGAGCGCAAACAAGCCCAGAGAAAAGACCCAGGTAATCCTTAAATTGACTTCACATACCAAGAGCTGCGAATATTAGATATCACATTTATAATAAATAATCACAGGAATAATAATAATCAATGGGATTAATACAAAGGAAAATGACTAACATGCACTCCTCATTAAGACTGAATGTTCAGCCTTCTCCATTCGACTATGTGGAAACAGTTAACGTGACTGACAGTTTCACATCATGTCTATTAGGTGCCAAATAAACCGAGAGACAGCGCCTAACCTGTGGGGTCAGCGCCCCTCCCCTGGCAGATCTCTGCATGCAGCAGCTCGGGGACAATGGCGCTAAACTGATCGTTTAGTTATATGACAATGCAGATAAGAGGCTGGGCCTGGTTGTCTCCTTTATCGGTGATCTGTCGCTGTGAAGGCAGTGGTCCCTTCAGCCTCTTGGGGGCTCTTTATCTCTGAAGCTTTGAAGATGTGCCCTGATCCCGTTAGATAACAATAAAAAGCGCCCGGGACGTCGCCTTCACACTGCGCCTATTTCCTCAGCTCTGCCGGCATGGGCTCTGTCTGTCCCTCTGTCTGTCCCGGAGGAAATGTTGCTCTCACTGTGTTCTAATTTTTGGTTGGCCACCTGCCTGGATAAAGCTAATAAACCAGCAGGTGTGTCGCAATCATTATACATTATAATACATTATATTTAGCAACTCCACTCAGCCCATTAGAGCCTTTTAAGGTCCAATAAAACTGTCCTTTACTGTGCTGGAGTTCACCACACGGTGGCGCTGAGGGTCAAACAAAACACAACATTTCAGATTACGGAAATGGTGGGACAGCACTTCTTGATTGTGATTGGACAGAACACACGTCAATCATTTGTTTGTGTCTGACGTCAGCGGAATGCCCCTGCGCGGCAGGAAGTGGTTGTGTAGACGGAGAGACGCCCTCGCAGGTTTTCGAAACGGCGACGGTTTGCGTTGTTTACGGTTGTTCGAATCCATAAACCTGAGTAAACACGTTAAACTTTTATCGAGTACCACAGGTTGGTTTTCACAGCGAAGAAAATGAAAGAAGCTGACCAAAAACGCCACTTGGTGTCGGATAAGCCTCGTGAGTGACCACCTCGTTAAAGGTAACGTTAGCTACGCGGCTATGCTAATGTATAGTGTTTAGCTAAAGACTAGTTTCTTTAGCTAGACTAGTGTCTTTAACTAAACACTATACATTAGCATAAAGATTAGTGTCTTTAAAGACTAGTGTCTTCAGGTAGTGTCTTTAGCTTACTAAGTAACGTAAAAGTTATTGTTTTTTCTTTGCTGTGTTGGAGTTTGTACCTCTGTAACTGAACAGCAGTACAATAGCAGCTAACAACGGCTAACGACAAAGTGTCTGTGTGGGTTCTCAGGTCATGGTAGTCTTAGGTGTTGAAGTTGAGGGCAACTAGACTTCTTTTGGTTTCTTGGTTTCACCTCTCATCCAAAAGGCTTCTTCAGTTCTGAAAGAAGAGGTTAGGTTTTAAACTAAAGTGTTTTGAATTATTTTATTATTTTGGAATACTGTAATTTTACAAAATACTGTGACTGTTGCCTTATATATTATCCCTTAATCTAAAACAGATCAGCTGGCAGTTTGACCCAGTATCAGTGAAGCCACTGAAGAGCATCCAAATTATTCTAGTATTCTTTCAGATTAAAATCATCCTGCTCTTTAAATCTGTTTATGCTAGGTCCTGTGGCTGCAACACAGCCTTATTGGTTGTTGTTGTTGTTCTTAGGCTGTGGATGAAGGAGAGGATGAAGTCCAGATGAAGTTGACAAAGACACAGGCAGTGCAGAGGCCTCGTTTTATGATCCACTGGGAAAATTTAATTGTATTACTACTACTATTACTACTACAGTATCTTAGGTGATAGTTAGATAAGGCAGATGTAATTCTGACAATAATGTATAAACTTTGAATTAGGCTGACTCTGTGAGTTCTCAGTGCTGAAGGAAGTATTCACTTGTCTCTTGCTCTCTCACTCTTGCTTTGAAAACAGCTACTGTGAATTTATAACAAAAGGAAACCAAACATTCTGTTATTGATTACCTTTATTAAGGGTTTGAATTAGGATCAGACAGAGGTGAGATGACAAGGCTCAACATCAGGTGTAGATAGAAGGTGTGGGTCAGACAGGGGGAGAGTTAACCACAGGGGTTAAGATAGTCAATATTTAAACCTCTGAACTATAATAACGTTTACTATACTGACGCACTCCAAAGCTGAAATATGAACTAACCACGTCATGTTCTGCTTTTTGTTTCCAGCTGTGGATGCAGACAGAGGATGAGAAGCTGATGGGTCTGCAGCACGAGGACTCCTTCTGATTGGAAGGCTTTCTCTGACTGAATCCCAGCTGACCACACAGCCTCACCTGATAGGACCTCACCTGATGGGACTGTCAGCTGTGACCAGTTTGTAAGATAAAGGTATATTACATCTCTTTATAAACATGCTAACAAAGATGTTTGACGTATACAGTCTGATGTTGACATGTTGTTTTCTGTGTGAATTTTAGTTCCCACGCTGCAGAGACAGATGAGTTAATCTGAGCCTGAGAGCTGGAGACGATGGATTCTGCCTCATCAAGCAGGGAGATGATGTTACACCAAACAGGAGCCATGTTTACTTCCTCTCCTCCAGGTACAGCTCAGTGTTGTGACTTTGACTTTTTGGTGCTGTAGTGACATTTTTAGTTAGTCCACACACAGTTTCTGATTATTGCTTTGTCTGATTTTTCATCACAGGACTCAGACTTCAGCTCATAAAGAACAACATGAAGATATCTGCAGAAGATGAGTGTAAGTTTATTGTTTTCAGTCATTATCTCAGCTGCAGTTTGACTCTTTAAAACCTGTAGTCTGGAACAAACATCAACAAATTAAAGCTCCTAAAACCCCTAAAAATAAATATAAAACCAGAAAATATATACATATATATAAAGTATAACATCAGTTTCAGAATAGAGAAATGCAACTCAAGTTTAGGAAGACACTTTTAATGATTTGATTCCAGACAACATTTAACAAATGACAGCAAAGATAATGACATTTGACCACAAGGAAACACTTATTAGAGCTGGTCAGGGTTAAGTGGTCATGATGTCCACTAAGCATCTTTGTGATACAGTTATTAATGAAATACTTGAATCATGAGCAGTTGAATGTTCTCACAGGTGTTCAATAAAGACATATTAGTGTTTGGAAAATGTGCCCATGGCCACATTACAGATGGTGGAGAAACACAGTGTTTTCACTTGAACAACAGGAAACCAACACTGTTCACAGCAGTTAGATGGTGGAGGTCTTTTATCTGATAAACAGCTTCGTAACACACTTGTTTTCTTTCATCCACTTCAGGTCTTCAGCTGCTGTCGTCTTCTCCTCCCGCAGAGACAAGAACACGTGTGAATCACAGAGACTGATCAATAAATCTATTTTTCCTTTCCTAAGCTATCTGCATTCATTTTTGATATCTATACTATATTTTTTGATCAATTTTGGTGCCTTACTATACTACGACTTTTTTTTTATGCTTTTTAATGCCTTACTATACTATGGCATTTTTTTGATGCCTATACTATGACTTTTTTCGATGGTTTTTGACGCTTTTAACATTTTTTGATGTTTTTTCATGCCTTACTGTACCATGACATTTTTTGAAGGTTTTTTAAGCCTTTCCGTACTATAACATTTTTTGATTAACACTACTACTACACACACCTTACTATACTGTGATGCCATCTTACCTTTGTTGTCCAGAGACACACACTCACACTTCCACGCAGTGTTTGTGAGTTTAGTTAGATTTTGTGTTTCATTTTAGTATTTTCCTTTCAAACAGAGCAATATTAGTACTCAAATCCCATCTATTACTGGCATACACAGTCCTGTTTATATTGTTCATATTGTTTATAATTTTTACATTGTTAAATATTATCTTATTTCATATTTTCTTAATATTATACCTTTTTTTTTGCTGCTGCAACACTGAATTTTCAGAGGATTATCTTACTCAAATAAATACTTCTGAATACTGAATATGTTGTCAGTCTATTTAATATTCTATGAAAGTGAATATTTTTATCCAGAGGCCACTTGTAGCCAGAGGTTAGGGTTAGGGTTAGGGTTACAGCTTTTAGCTGCTTGTAGCCAGAGGTTAGGGTTAGGGTTATGACTTTTAGCTGCTTGTAGCCAGAGGTTAGGGTTAGGGTTACGACTTTTAGCCGTTTGTAGCCAGAGGTTAGGATTAGGGTTAGGGTTATGGCTTTTAGCCACTTGAAGCCAGAGGTTAGGGTTAGGGTTAGGGTTACGACTTTTAGCCACTTGTAACCAGAGGTTAGGGTTAGGGTTAGGGTTACAGCTTTTAGCTGCTTGTAACCAGAGGTTAGGGTTAGGGTTATGGCTTTTAGCCACTTGAAGCCAGAGGTTAGGGTTAGGGTTAGGGTTACAGCTTTTAGCTGCTTGTAGCCAGAGGTTAGGATTAGGGTTAGGGTTATGGCTTTTAGCCACTTGAAGCCAGAGGTTAGGGTTAGGGTTAGGGTTACGACTTTTAGCCACTTGTAACCAGAGGTTAGGGTTAGGGTTAGGGTTACAGCTTTTAGCTGCTTGTAACCAGAGGTTAGGGTTAGG
>NW_026115580.1:0-31527 GCF_001640805.2 Lates calcarifer | reverse complement strand
AGTTGAAGCACAAAGTAACATAAGAGGGAAACACTGTTCTCTTCACTCCATTTACTTCACAGCCAAGATTTTACAAACATCTGTTTCTATCAAAACTTTTACTTTAGCAAAATGAGTAACTCTGTTGTTGCATTGATACTTTGACAGGAACTATGTACTTTTTAAACCACTGCTGCTCTAAATAATTACCAACAGCTGATATAACTGAAAACATGTGTAAACAAACAGGACAAAACTTTAAAGACTTAAAAAGAACCTCACCTCTGCCTCAGTGTTTAGACGGTTTCTACAACAGACTGACTCAGTTCTTCCACTATGTAATCAAACTGTTATGTAACACTACTCCAGACCACGTGTATTTGTTATTGTCACGCCTAGAGACGGAAGTTCTGCCTTCTTAGTTTTCTTTGCTCTTATTGGTCCTGCGTGATGACATCAGCAGCCATCACCATGACAACATGAAAACAAATAGTGACTGCTCCCTGTGATAATGTTTCAACAGAGCCTGGCCACAGATTCTAATCTGACCCAGTTTCTATTTTTACCTTCACTACATCAGACTGTCTGTCTGTTATTACTGTAAATAGATTAGAGTTACAGTACAGACCTTTATACTGACTTACATGGATAAATAGATGGATAAAGAGAAAATGGGACCCTGGGCAGACAGGAAAAAGACCCTCATACTAAAGGTTGTGTTCTTTGTGGTGGTTTTCAGTCTCTCTGTGGTTGTTTTGTGTCTCTTTATGCTCAGATTTCATCTATTTATGGTAATGTTTTGGTCATTTCTTGCATGTGTATATTTTGTATGTGTCCGTCCTTCACAGATGTGGAAGCTGCTCACACCGTCTACACAACACTCAAACCAGAGTACCTGACAGGAAACAACAGCACCAGTGCTGGAGTGTAAAGATCTGAACCTCATGGATTAAACAGAGGAAATATGTTTTTATAGAAAAGAGAACAAATGATGATGTCACCTGAGCATTTACTCGTCTCCGTTTTTCACATTAGCACAAAACTCTCTCTTTTTGTAGCTGCTTGTGTTTTTGAAGTTCTTTAGTTCTAGAAGTCTTTAGTGTCTCTCATGGTGCTTTTGCCGGTGTTTTCATGTCCCTCTTTAGTCATTGTGTGACTCCATGTTGTTGTCTTGTGGGTATGCAGGCACTTTTGTTTTTTGTCTGATAGGAGTCATTTTGTGTCTCTGTGGCAGTTTTGTGCCTGATTGATCAGCTGTCTGAAAATAATGTGAGACTCATCTGAATTTAAGACTAAACCTGATCCACTTCATCAGCGAGAGAAAAGGTCTTATATTCTTATTTATTGTGACAGAGTTTAGTGTCTGTTTTCAGCTGTTTCCTCCTCACAGACCTCTGTCACTGTATTCTGTATATTTCTTAATATTTGTTTTTTTATGAGCCTGATTTTACATGGACAAAAATAAAACATGAAACTAGTCACATGACTGAAACTTGATGCATGTTATTTGAGCTTGTGCAGGATCAGCAAATGGAAATTAAATCGCTCAGGCTTGGTGTTATTTTTTACAAATACACAGACACAGTTTCTGCACAGACATGTTTTCACTTCCCAAATTCTCAGATGTGTCATCACTAAATATTCTCTTAATGTAGACAACTCATGAATAAACATGATTATATTTAGGAGGCTCAGTCAACATGACAGCAGCAAACCAACCAAGAATAAAACACTCACTGATGGAGAACCACAGATCTCAAGGGAAATCAAAGGGAAAAATTAAACAGAAGTGAAATTTAAACAAGAATCCTGGATGGTCCCTGACCAGGGACTGACCCACTGATCAAAACTAAATAAATGTACAGTTTCATGGTTTGTTTGTGGTAAAAACTGAAACTCTTGAGTGGGCTAGTTGAGAGAGCAAATCAAAAGCACCTGACACGTCAGGTTTGTGTTTGTATCCACCTGATGATGAAATGAAAGACCAATATTCACTCTGTTCTCAGCTTTTGTTTAATATCCATCAACTTCTGAGACAAACATCTGTTTTAAAGCCTCTAAATGCTCCACTGTGTTCAAACATACATTCATTCTCACACTCACTGTGGGAAATTACAGTCACTAATTAACTTGGAGTAACCAGAGAGAACCCAGGCAGCCACAGGGCGAACATGAAAACTCCACTCGCTCTGAGGCGACAGCGTTAACCACTATACGCTGACACATAGTGAAGTGAAGGTCACAGGTTTGAATGACGTTACATTCTCACTGAGTTTTTATCTGTCAGGTTCCCATCACTCGATGACTCTCAGGCACTGATCATCAATGAACGTAAAAAATTCTCCAAGTGTTTCTGAACTCAAATGATTGACTCATGGAAAGTTGGACTAGTTATATCTGATAAACAGGTAACTCCACATTCCACTTTCCATACTCCACATTTAATCCACTTCTTGTTTGTCAGGTTACAGCTCCTTCCATCCTGGTATTAACTTTCCATACTATTTTTATACTGTACATCCAGGCAGTGACAGTCAGAGAAGCTGCTAATAATGCTATTAATAAATAGAAGAATAGAAAATGACACAGGCTTAATTTAGATACACACTGACCATAACTTAACATCATAATAAACCTCTGGACAGCTCCATACCAAGCAGAAAAACACAGGATAAGACCTGCTTCAAAATGAAAGATCATCATTTAAGTGTTGTTCTGTGCATCATAGATGTCAAACGGTCAAGATGAACTGATGATGTGTTTTTCTCTCGTAAATCAGTCATATTTCCAAACTAATAAAAGGAGGAAACAGGTGAATTTCCCAGAGTCTTGCTGAGCAGCTGAGCTGTCTTCTTAAGAGAACAGAGGAAATAACGGTCAATAATTATGTTGTATTCCCCTCATCAGCATCTTGGGACTGTCCTGGCATCATTACCAGGAAACTGAAGAACCTTTGTGAATCTTTTTTCTCTTCCTGCTACTGGTTTTTGAGTAGAGGTAATGCCCCTTTATACAGGAGGCTACTTCCCTAGCAAAGAAGGTCGCATAACAATTGGCTGATCTGTTTACATGAGGAAGAACAGTTCAGATTGTTAGTGATATCTGACTGGGATTGCCCCCTCTAAGTAATAATTCAACTAAACTATAGTCATGGTGGTTCAGTGGTTGGTGCGGTCACCTCAGAGCAAGAAGTTTCTGTGGTTGAACACCAGGGCCCACAACCCTTAATATAATAAGTGGTATAGATAATGGGTGGACCCATAGTCATTCTGGCATGCATGAGTGGGACTGTATTACTAGGGATCAGGAATAATATGATACTTTGTATGTCACTTGTTTAGGAACTCTTCTAAATACAGAGCCTTAGGTAAAATCAATAGGCAGCAGTACAGAGTCTCATGGTTCTGTCAAAGTAAGAACATGTTTGTCTTCCAGCTTACAAAGTTCAATGAGGCTAGAAAGAATATTTTTCATGATATTCATGCACAAGCATGTCTTTGTCCCAAAGTTTTTTAAGGCTATGAAACTTTCTGACAAGGAAGGATGGAAAATATTAAAACCTTGGAGTTGAACAGAAATGATATAGACAAGTTTTGACCAATATCTGAGACAGGGAAATTTCATCACATGGTTTCTGGCTTCACTGCTCTGAGGACTTTGAAACAGATAACTGGTGCCATCTAGTGGCTCTGATGCAGATAAAGGATAAAGAAGAAAGAAAGAGCATCATAAACCAGATAGGACTTATGAATTAAAATAACTTTCTTATGATTAAACACTCCTCCAATGAGACATTCTTACAGTGAGTTCACTGCTTAAATATTTACAGGAAAAGACTGCAGACTGATGAATTTCACTTTGATTTATTCTGTGAGACCCAGCAGACTCTGGCTGGAGGAGCTGAACAACCTCCAAATCAAAAACATGCGTGTGAAAGCCACAATCAGTGAAACAACAGATACAAAATTAAAATCCTCTATCCAGCAGGAAATCCACCTCATATATTGTCTTTCACTACATATCAGGTGTCTGTTTGTTAGTTAAAACTCTAACTGCTGAATTGGCTTAAAACAGCTTGAAAAGACTCTTTAGCAGTGGTTTCTTCTGTTCCGTCCTGACTGGGTGTCTTTAGTGAAAATGTTTTAGAACAAACTTACCACATGGTGGCAGGAGACAGTGATACATTTATATAACAGAGTTTATTCAGGGTGAAAGTCATTTTGTTGCAAGTCTGAGGTTAAGCCACTTGTTGAGCAAGTTTATCAAACAGAAAGTGAGTTTTACTTCCACTGATGACACATATCGGTCTCATAATAATTCTTTTCTACAGCAGCAAAACATAGAGGATAAACTGAGGAATAACTGACAGAAACCAGGGTTAGAAAGAGGAGGAGGGGAAATGAAACAGAAACTGAACATTTGAACATGGACACTCATCTTCTGATGATACTATGAACTAATTTACAGGCTGAGTGTGTCTGGTTCATATGATGAGGTATTACTCATCACTAAAAGAAGAAAACTATTTGTGTGGGAAGTGTTTCCGAATCTTATTTTTAACAACACAAAGGATTTGTGTGTGTGCAGAGTTATGGATGATTGAACAGACAACTCCACGGTCTATTCACAGGACATGAAGGGACATTGGTTGGTAGGGATGTTGGAAGGAACGTCAACTTGTTGCTGCTGTTTCCAGCAGTTTAAGCTGTGGGAATATAGACCTTTTGGAAACTTGATAAAAAAAATTAAAAAAAAAGACATTGTTTGCTGCAGAGGTCTGAGCAGCGCAGTAAAATTAAACATGTTACTCTGGCTAACTCACGGCTAACTTAGAGACGTCTCTTACCTTCCTGAATAAGGTCCCGAGCTCCTCCTGTTGTTGGACGCGGTCGTCCCGGTGTCTTTTAAAGTTCAGCAACTTTTCAGACAAGAGCAGTGTCGTTGTTGACCCCCCCGGAGTTTTAAATGTCGCCCCGCCATGACACCACCGACACTGTTTGTAGAATTCGATATGGTGCGCGCTTTTCGGCGTCTGACGTCAGTCTCATAGTCGCGGCGCATGCGCATAAGGCGATGCGTTAAAGGACTTCAGGGGGTTGTAAAAACCAAAGGTTTTAGTAACGAAGTTTCAGTCGCCCACTGAAAATTGTAAGCAACGATGTCCAACGCCTTGATAAAGATTCAGTACAGAGAGATACAGGTGATTGTTGCACTTTTATTTTATTTCATTCCTTTACAGTGACAGAAAATATGCACAGCTTAGTTCTTAGCTCCTTCCCTTTAGTAGACCTGCCCGTAACAGTTCATTATCAGTGCAGACTGATCACAGCTGAATGTCATTAATGTAAGTTATCACTTCACTCACTTACAGAGGTCATTAACATCACAGTTCACGCCCTTCATGTCCTGGATACATAGAGTTCACATGGTTTCAGTGCAAAACTGTGAAAATATATGACTTTAACAAGAGGCACACAATAACTCTCCCATTCTCACCACCCACAGCCAACCCTTCCTCCAAACAGAACAGAATATATTTTACAATGTTAACAGTTATGTACAAAAATACAAATAAATTAATCACCAATAGAACATGAGATTTGCACTAGAGCAGTAAAATACAGATGATAAACAGGTCAGCTGCAGGTTTATGAAGGCGAGCAGCTGTACTGTTTGGTTACTGGCATTTTCAGTTAAACTCAGCTGAAGTCAGAGGTAGGTGCTGGTGTTTTCTGAGCTTTGAAGGCAACATGAGGTTTCTTGGCCACAGTGAACTTATTTATATACATTTCTGGCTCCCGTTTACACATGAATAAACATCACTCTTGAGGAAGACCTGTAAACTGGTCTGACTGAGGAGGGGTCACACTGCAACACTGTGACTGTTCACAAATTAAATTAAAATCAGAAAAACCTCTGTTTCAAAAAGGCCGTTATTATTTACAAGAATAGCTGATATGTCTGTTTTTACAGCCTTTGTGTGCAGTTAACCTTTCTAATGACTCATATACTTCTGTTGTAAGAAACTAGTCTGCCAACTCAGAAGTAAAGGTGGGTAGAGGATGCAAAATGAATCATTTATTAAAACACCTCTTTTGTCAGTGTGCAGGGAGTGTTTCTGAGATCAGACTGTAGTTGACACATGCCTGGCACGGTTTCTTGAAAAGCCTGAAGTTGAAACTGTCCGACTCATTTCTTCTTTGTTGGCAGTAGTAAATGTTTTGTTCTTCGGATGGCGCTTGGTTATGTCCTGTTATGAGTAGTTGTATGAACAGTCGTCAGCTTGGATAAAAGTTCAAATTCATGTCACACTTGTCTTTGTCTTACCAAGATTTACATATGGTCGTTAGTGTATCCACTATAAAGATCTCACTCCTGCTGGTCTTGTGAGTCAACCTGTGACTGGTGGTGTTGCTGGTTTGAATCCTCAAAGAGGTCCAGGGGAGGTAGATGAACAATGCCGCCATCTTCAACCGTCAAAGTTCCCTCGAACGAGACACCTTGGCTGGAGGTAAACTCCTCACCCTGGATAAACAGTGAACACATGGTGAACCTTCCTTTTCTCTTTGGAATCAATTTGACCTCATTCAATGTTTTAAGTCTCTTTTGCTTCATATTTAACAACTGGGTGAACATACAGCTGTCATGACTGTGTCTTTTCATTGTCTTTTACAGACTTTGTAGTTGTAGTTAATGTGTTTTGTGCTCTCACAGTGACCTTTGACCTTTGACCACCAAGTGAACGTTTGCACCAAACTTGATACAGACGCATCGCATTCAGGACAGACGGACGGACAACCTGAAAACATAAGGCCTCCCGGCACGAGGTATAAGAAAGTTGTACGACAGCTCAGCTGTTACAGTGTTACTTACAGTTCTCGTGTGATTTGCCAAACTCTTTGTCGATCTGTGATTTGCCCGTTTTCTTTGTCATATCTGCCACTCGACTTTTTATTCCAGACACTGGACTTTTTCCACATCCTGCTAGCGCAGCTGTAACTTTTAAGTCTGTCACACGGTCACTGTCCCAGTGTTGGTGCTGGCAAGGTGTTCTGGATATACAATGTGGTGTGTTTTATTTAAAAGGATAGTTAAAGCACCTGATGCATAAACTTGGTAATAATTTTAATTCTGATCATTTTCTGGAGGTTTAAATCGCTGGAGTCAAAGTATAAAAGATTAGTAAATTTGAAAATAACTGGAAGGTTAGTCGGCTATATCCTAAAAAAATTACAATATACTTACAACTTGTTTTTGACGCCGTCGTATGATAAAATATCCTCCGACTGTAACAGCCAGGCAGGGCATGATGCAGCCGACCACGCCCAGGATCCAAATGCCGAGTCTGGTCTGACTGTCTGATGTGGAAGAACAACAGACGACAGGTCTTTATTCTACGTCTTTCTTGTCTTCAAACAGTTGGACCTGGACAGTTTCTCACCTGGACCTGGAGTCCTGACATTTCTGGGATCCAGCGGCATCTCTGTCGTAAATAAGTTTGGATCTAGACAAACACAAGATTTCTGACGGTTAACAAAACATTTGAAAGAAACAATATTAGTCAGACAACAGTGACATGAGTTGCTCACAAAATGACTGTTTAAATTTTGGTGGTCAAAGGTCAAGGGTCAAGGTCACAGTGACCTCAAGTTTTTGTGAACAGGATATACCAGGAATATCCAGAGGGAATTTCACTGCATCTGGCACAAACATTCACTTGGAGTCAAAGAAGACCTGATTAGATTTTGGTGGTCAAAGGACAAGGTCTGAGACGGCACAAAACATGTTTTTGGGCAAAACTCAAGAATTCACATGTTAATTAACTGCAGCTGGACTGGTTGGACATTTTCTTATTTCAACACAACAACAAAAACTAATCTTAAGCAGACCATAAACATCCAAACTAATTTACTCACCAACAACAAGTTGAACAAAGGAAAACTTCACCGTGCTCTTTAAATTTGGGATGAAACACTTGAATCTTCCTTCATCCTCAGATGTTATGTTCATGACTTTGAGTGAAATGTTTCCATGTTTCATGTCGTCTGTGAACAGCGTCGTCCTCCTGATGTATGATGGGATCTTCATGTCCAAGTCGTCTCGCCTGTCCCGGTACAGGTGCACATACCTGACCCAGCTCCACCGATCTGAGGGGTCAGGTTTCAGATCAGGCCTCGACCACTCCACCGTTAACCCCCGAGCATCGACTGCAGGCTCCAGGTGGCATGGCAGGATGACATCATCACCTGGGGCAGCGATGATTGGCTGAGATGACCCAATCACCTGAGGCTGACCTGGGGAATGGAAAATTGACTTTAGTAATGTTATTATTTTATCCATTGGTCACCACAGATGGTCTTAGTTTAACTAAAAACCTCACAGTGATGAGCTGGTTTACATTTCTGTTGTGAGTCAATCCATTTAGTAACTGTAACAGCAGGGTGTCCAACTTTAATCTAATACTTTCTAATATCACAAAGAATACAGTTTAATATCTGATCAAAGCATGACAGTATCAGTGAAAACCAGAAGGAATAATATGGCTTAGAATAAACTACATGACTTTACTGGCAGATATTCTCCAGCTAGTTTTTCCTAAAACATACGCAGTAAAAACATTTTGTCCAACAGAAACAGCAGTAAACTGGCTACCTGTCTGTGCTCATTATGGTTTACACATATTCTTAGATTCTGTGTGATGTTCACTTCCAGTATCTCCCATGTCACTTGCAAATAAACGTCCATAAACCAACTTAGAAATGACCGGTAAAAGACGCTTCTCACTCATGACTCCAGAATTAACCTGAGAATCATCACGTTTTTAAGTTTGCTTCAGTATCCTAGTTATTCACTGATGGTAGTCAGGAAATCCATTGGCACACAGCAAACAGGGACTGATGATAGCTACTCTGGCTTACTTGATTTTACAAAATGGAAACAAATAAAGGCTAAAAAAATATCTGGTAACACTGCCTGAATAGCATTTGACAAATATAATATTGAACTAAAGTGACAACATAAAGTAAGGGAAACAGTAAAATTAACGAGATAACAACAACAACAACAACAACAACAACAATAATAATAATAATAATAAATAATTTGTTTACCCTCAACGAGTGACGAGAAGATTGGAACCAAGGTGAGGATAAAGGTCCAGAGGGAACAAGTGTGAATGAACTCCCGGTCTACTCCTCGTTCCATAGCCTAACTCCTGTCCGAGCATAGTCCGAGCCCTCCCTCCGCTCTCAAACTATTTAAAACTTTTCACGCGTCATAGGTTCCTGCGTGATGACGTCTCCCCCGTGTTGCCATGGAATCACAACAGTTACTTCACTCGAAAATCGTAATCCAACATTTTTGTCCATTTTGTGCGCCATATTTTCTATAAATGTTATTCTACATGAGCTGTGGATTTACACTGAATACACGTGTTTAGGGTAAACGAGTTTTAAGACAGCGATGAACGCTAAAAGTGAGTTTTTCATAAGTTGTATTTCATATCAAATAAATAATGACGATGATCACGTGACTTACCCCACATTCGTCATGGGAATGTTGTTTACAATTTTCTCTCTGAGTCGGCACCGTTTTGTTTCATCTCAAGACGTTGTATGGCAACGCACACAAGTACACAGTACAAACAAGTAAACAGTAAAAGGTGGACACACGTGACCCATTTCCGCGATTTCCAGTTGTCGACGATTTTTCATTCATACAGAAGTGACCGAGGTTTAGACTACATTGTTGTGGAAAACGGGTGGGCGGTACCTCAGCACTTCCACAGATTCAGTCATAGTGTGATGAGTAACTGCCCCGGGATGACTCACAAAAATATTTATGACTCACTCAAATCATGATATTTCATCTTCAAACTCAGTCTATTATTTCTTTTTGGAAGTTAGGGTCTAATGCAGATAAAGGACAAATAAGAGAGAAAACAAAATAACAAAAACCAGAGAAGACATTTAGAATTGAGATGATCTTCTTCAGAGAAAGTGCTCCTGATCAAATGTTTCCACTGACATCTAGTGGCCAAGTCTTGGTATTTCATTTGTGTTGAAGATGCTGAGTCAGAGTGAACTTTCTGGATGAAGTTAGGCTCTGACTGAGCACTCGATTCAGAGACGTCGAAGAGACAAAAACACTTGGGACAAACAGAAACCTGCGTAACATTAGAAACACAAAGAGATATTAATAATCAGTTCATGTTCAGAGATCACAGTCTTTCCTGCCTCAACACTAAATGTCGACACTGGACGTAAAACATGAGGTGTGAAGTTTTACATAGTGAATGTAACTCAGGTGGTAAACTGCTCCAAATATCATATCACACACAGTTTTAAACATTATTATATATTATTTAAAACATCTGTCACAGCCTCGATAAACATTTTGTGACACAAAATTCTGACTTTAATGAACAGATTGTATCTGAAAACTGCTGGTGGATGTCTCCACTGTCTGTTATAATCCAGATGAAGGTTTGTCCCCTCCTACAGAACTATGTCTGGGATGCTAAAGCTAAAACAAACGCACCTTTAGGTCTGTGAGGTTTTCATTTTGAATAGAGCTACTTAGAGATACATCAGATAAATATCTACATCAATTTCCACAGGGAGTTAGACAGTATATGAAAGACACACTCCCACAATAGTACTAACACACAAACTCACACATAGCTAATACAAGGGGACCAAGAAAAACTAAACAAAAAAACCCTGAGAATGCAGAGGTGTATTATTTATTCCTTAGTTTGAAAATCAGCAAGTACAGCACAGAGAAACACTGGTAGGATAAAATAATACAAATATAATGTAAACATCATCAAGGTTATTGGCAGTTTGATATCATCACAATCATAAAACTCATCAGATGCAGGAACCAGGATGTTTAACAACACTGTTCAGTTCATGCAGATTTTTAAATGAAACATGTCGATGTCATTTTAATGCAAACATTATGCTAGCTATGATATGATGAATAATACAAAAACAGGATTAATAAAAATAAGAATATTGAGTTATTTGCAGTAATATTGCTCAGCATATAACTGGTCGTCTATTCAGCTTAGCTTGTGCTTCTTCTTCCTTCCTTCCTTCCCTCACTCTACGAGACAATCAGAAGCTCTCTTTTTAGCATCAGCTCGAGCTGCAAGTTTGAAGTGAAGCAATAATTCAAGTTAATAACCATGTTTTTCTACAGGAATTTTATTCAAAATAAGCAGCATTAGACAAAATATAAGAACTCCTCTCCTTGCTGTCCTGATGTATCCTCAGTCCTGCATCATCAAACCAACATTATGCAGCATACTGATTCCTGCACTTCATATAACACCAGCCAGGTTGTATTTTTAGATCATTTAGCAACGCAACACACAACAAGAGAGAATATTTGTGAAATCTACTTAAAGTTTTGAGCAGTTTTGATATTTGGTAGAGATCCTTCTCCCATTACATTATCAATACTGAGATGAATATAGTCTACTAATATTAGCATTCTCAGAGGTGCTCTTACCTCGGGCCCACTTTCGGTACATGTAGATACACACTATCATGATGACAGTGTAGAGGAAAAGCACCAGGGTGGTACACACCACCCTGGGCACAGTCATGACAGGAGGAGAGGTGGTGGTAGAAACACTTATGGGCTGAACTTTGTCTGTGGCTGAGGAGAAAACAACAGTTTTCAGTCAGGTTTGATTCAAATATAAAGTAGAAAAAAGAAAAAAATCCCTCTCTGTGTACGTTGTCCAGGTCATGGTAGTCTTAAGTGCTAAAGTTGAAGGCAATCATCCGAAAGGCTTCCTCACTTATAAAAAGTGGTTAGGGAGTTTGGGGTATTCAAACTCTTGGAGCTGGTCCTGAAAGTCGATAATCCACCCTGTCGTTATGTGAGTTGTTAGCGTCACATGAGCCCAGATGTGACCGGTTGGTGGATCGTATCAGCCGCCTACAACTCGGTTCACACGAGATTCTTACCCAGGCGAGTCATCCCCCATTTGACCCTAACAACTCACATGATGTCAAGGTAGGGTAACAATCCACCAAGTCTCTAACAGCAAGAGCCTCCCCCAGTGCTTAAACCTTACCACAAAGCCTTCCCAGAAAACACAAAGAGGCTAAGGTGTTGACCTGGTCTCCAAACTCCCCTCATCCCAATCTGACCCAGTATCTGTGGGATAATTCAGAACAAGTCAGATCCATGGGGCCCCACCATGCAACCACACAGGACCCAAAGGATCTGCTGCTAATGTCTCAGTGCCAGACACGCCCCAGACTCCCCCACAGGCCTCATGTCTAAGCTGTGACAGGTCAGAGCTGGGACTAGGATGTGGGGAGTTTTGAAGGTCAGGTCAATACATTGGGCTCTTTGCCTTGTTCCTCAAGATATTTCAGTTTTTTGCTGTTGCTATAAGGATGTGGTTGGTCTACAACAATGTTTAGGTGGGTGGTGCAAGTAACATCCAGATGAATGAAGGAACAAGGGTTTCACAGCAGAACATTTAATATTGTGGATGATCAAAGTATTTTCAATTTACAGACCCCAGATTTCCAGAAAAAATACCAAAGACATGGTCTCAGTGTCCTCGATGGAAGCTATGATCTCAGTCCCACACAACTAACTACATACAACACAGAGCATTATCTCACCTCTCACTGCCAACCAGCTCCGCGGTGACATTCCCTTTGTGGGGTGTACACAGTGGTAGAAACCTTCATGTGCAGACTTGGACACTGGTGATAGGATCATTGTTCCTGCAGCCTCAGTGCTGATGAAAGAATAATTCCTGTAGAAGTGAGCAGAGAAGTCTGATGTAGATTTTGGATGGTCTTCTTCCTTGTAGGAACAGCGAAGTGTCACTTTATCTCCCTCCATCACAGGAAGTGCAGGACTCTCAATGATCACGACACCATCTGAAATAAAGAGGAGAAAATGTTTATCCTCCAATTTTTTATCCGTCAGAGTTTCTAAATCCAGCAGGTTATAAACCCTCCATAAAATCAACACAAATAAGATCCATGCATATTCAGAACTACCGGTCACTTCGATGTTGATGGTGTTGCTGCACTCTCCCTGCTTGGATTCACACCAGTACACTCCGGTATCTGATGGGTAGGTGTCCTCAATGGTGCAGGAGGAGTCACCGGGAATTGCCCAGCCATACTGACAGGGCTGATTGGTCCTCTTGGTGGTGTTTCTCACCACTGTCCAGCTGCTGCTGGAGTTTGCTGGTGTCTCACATCTCAGAGAGATTTTGTCATATGAAAAGAACAGATATCTGTTGGGAGTGACACTCAGTGTGGCTGCAGGGGGGGTCAAACAGGAAATGATTACGAGTGAATTTTTCTATCTTGTTGCATATAATGTAAAATGCAGGTTAAACTTGCAGTAATTGATCCTCTGGCCAGAAAACTAAATTAACTAAATTATGAATAAAAAAAATGACAGGTCAACACCTGTTAAGATGATATGACAAACTTAAAAAACAACAAAGGTTTAAGTGATTGTGTGTCATGTAAAAAAAAGTCGGAACCCACAGAGACGCACCACCAACTCTGCACCTCTACACTCTCGTCAGCCTAATTTAGGTTGTGGTTTTTGCTGTGCAGCACATTCACCAAGCTGTTAAATATGCTGCATATAAGTGTTCTCAAAACAGAGCTCTTCCAAAACACCTTTGGAAGTGTTAGAATCTAATAGGAGTCAGTGAACAATCAAAATGATTCTGAAGGTAAAATATTTACTTAATGTTGCTTTAAAAAGACAATATAGCCAAATACACAGCAGCAAGTTCAGCTGCTTCTGATTCAACTAATCTGATTTTTAGTTGATTTTGTCAGAATATGTCACTATTATGAAATAAAATGAGATGCACACACCTTCTAGGTTGCTGAAACATTTTCACAAACAGATACCATGTGATCAGAACACTGTGCTACTTTACCTTTGTTCCTCAGTGACTCCAGATGTTAGACTGCTCTAAGGTGACTTCTTAGTAAAGGTATGATTTTAAGAAAAGCTTCAGTTAATGAAAATTAAGTACTGAAGTGGTTGGTAGATGAGTGGGGAGAAAGAAAGAGCAAAATATAAAATAAAGATTAAATTACTCACCGAGCATTAGACAGACTGATGCGATCGCCATTCTGCACTGTCTTCCTCTAAATCAAATGTCACCAGAAACTGGTGTGACCAAGGATGAAGGATGTGGTTAGAACGTAACAGCTAGTCTCACATTTCTTTTATGGTTCTGCATTCACTGCATAAAAAGGCGAGAAGCACGTAAACGAACATCATATCAGATGCTTCTCATGTTTCTATGATGTTTTAATGTATTTTTAAACACTGTGCCAAAGGTGATAAACCTAACTTTACTACAGTTGCAAACTGGCTTGAGCTTTTAAAACATTTTAAAGTAAGAGACTCAGGCTTTAAACAGATATGAGTGTTTGGTTAAGATTTCAGTGCTACCAGTCCGGGGTCAAACTGTTTTCTCTTCTTCTAACAGCATTGGAGATATTCTAACAAACCCATTTCAGTTATTCCACTGTATGGCAGTAGAGTTTCTAAGGGTGGTACTGTATATAGTTTGGCAGCACCTAGTGGGAGTTTTGCCTGAACCACGTACACAGTATCACCTGACCCATATCTCCTGAGTGAGTCAGGTGTGCTGAATTGGGAGTGTGGAAGACACCACTGAAACACATTAACCTCAGTGTCTCCTGTAAAGCCTAAACCCTGAATCTTCACAGACTTAACTGACATCACCTGATAAGTGATGGAGGCCGCATGGGAGAGAATCATGTTACCTTGATGACAGCAAAGTATGTCTCCTACCATTTTACCTTGTTTTTACTTCATGGTCAACCCACTTCCTGATCTGAACAGCCTCACAGAGTGAGCAAGAGGTGATCAAGATTGTGGTAAGACCACAGTCTTCAACCGGCGCATGATTTAATCTCTTAATGCAGGGTCCAGCTAACCAACATCAGTCCCAGGGGGACACGTGCCTTGACTCTGTGTGGTACAAAATAGGCTGTTACCCAGTGTCAGTCAAACGCATGATCATGTCCCTCGTGTCCAGTCCAGTGAATGACTGGCTGCTCTGCAGTCCTGGGCTCAGAAATATGGAAATAGAGTACAGAAGAGTGAAAGTTCAATCAGAGAGAGAAAGTGCAGTTTGTAAGAAAAGTTCCTAAGATAACAGGACATTTCCAGAGGAAGGACAGTCGGTCTGTAGAACAGCAGCGGATCATATAACAGCAATAAATCAGCGCAGAAAACATGGAGTCTTCCTGTGTCCCAGAAATACTGCATTTTTTTTTTTTTACTATTGTGTGTGTGTGTGTATGTGTGTGAGCCTACAGTAGGATATCAATAACTGGAGACAACAGGCTACTCCTACTACTACTAGTTACTTCCGACTACTACTCCTCCTCCTATTATTAAGGACAACAGAAAGAGAAAGTATTTTCCAGGCGGCTGCTGATCAAATCACCAGTTGTTTCTCTTCTTTTCTTTTCTTTTCTTTTTTTGAGTTACAGTGGATGGTCTATTCTTTACATAGTCTTCAGTATGTTTAGGAAACTCTACTTAGCAGTGACCACTGTTCTGTTTATTTCTACTTTGATACCGCGTACAGGTAAGCCATTTCCTTAACTACACCTATTGAAAGACCATCGACACTACAGAACAAACCTCCTTTTGTTTTTCCACTCAGCTTTAAAGGCTTTACTCGCTGTTTCTGAAAACATGATATGTCCTAAATGTATACCGTATTAATCAGAGCTAAGTGGATTCACAAAGGACCCTGAACTTTTCTTTCGTGTTTTTCCCCTCGTGATATTTTATTCACACCTGCATTCATCAGCGAGTCAGTTCATCAGTTCATCAGTTCAGAAATATCAACTTGTATTAGGCTACTTTTTACATTTTGGAGATAAATATTTCTTTAGAGTTTATCTAGAGAAAGTAAGCACCTGTTCAGTGTCCCCACCTTCGCTCCCACAGGTCCAATCACTTATTTAATTAATTATTCATTATCCCCACTGAAGGCGCCTTCACTCTGTAGGTAAAACAGTGTAGGCAAATCGTCTCAATAAACCGTCATGTTTCAAGTCCTGACCCTCTTGATTCTAATAGTTAAGACTATCTGATAAATGACAGTACAGCCTTTCTGATGTGGGTTAACATTTCTTGCCCAGTTGATTTGGACTGCAGTAATTATACACAGTAATTATACTCGCTTTAACAGCAAAGCAGGTTAATTTGTGAAGCGCCTCTGAACGACGAGGCAACTCAAAGTGCTTTATATAAAACATATGATGATAAGAAAAGGTTCATTAAACCAAAGAGACACATTGACGGGATTTAAAATAAAACAGAATGAAAGATCACAGCGCAGTGATATTCTAAACATCAAGCTGATCTGAAGGAGCTCATCCAGGATCTAAAACCAGCCTCAGAGACCTGTGGACGGTTTAAGGAATTAAATAAACGGACTTTACAGCTTTATAAAGCTGCACCAAATACATTAGAATTCCTAATATCCTAATAATGAGATGACTGATTATTAATTTTTTATAGGCTTTCGTATGAACAATACTTGTTGTTACATGTATGTATATATGTAGTTGAGTTATTTAAGGTTGTGTGAGAAAACCAGGGGACAAATAAATTAAATTAAAATAAATTAAATTAATTTTATTTGACAAAAATGCTACAGCACAAAGGCAACACTCAGATTATACAGAACAAATAAGGAGGGTGTGCAGGGCTGAAGCTGTCAAAAAGTAACTTCTCCTTTCCTAAACACTTTTTCTTGACCTCAATGGAAAATGTCACAAGATCAAGGAAAGGCAAGAAGGAGAGAAGGAATTAGGAAAAGAGAACTGTGGTGTTTAGAGAATCTGACTTACACTAGGCTAAAGTAATTTTTAATGTATAAAATAAAGATGCACATGCACAGTGACTCAGTGCTGAAGGCTACAGTTCAGTAAGGTTTCCCTTCAAACACAGAATCACTGTTCTGAAAGAAAAGATGTTTTCAGTTTATACACAGGGAACATTTAACCATCAGTTACTCATAGGAAGAAACGACAAAACAGATATTGTTTTTTGTTTTTTTTTAAAAAAAACATGTAAGATAGAAATGTTGAAAAAATATATTAACATATAAAGAATATTCAAGGTGAGTTGATTCAGTAGAAAACTCTTTTCATGGCTGGTAATCAGTGTACAGACAATGCTGCACTGTGGTATTTACTGACATTGACAGAGGCACAATTGTTTTCTCATTGATGAGTCCAAACTTCAGATATGAATGAACTTTCACTTTCCTGATTTTCTGGAATTTTTTGCTTCATTTGGATTGATATTTGTCTGTAGTTATATTAAAGCCTGTATACTATGTCCTAATAACAGACTTAAAAATAATTTCTCATTAAGAACCAGCCATTGTAGTGTTAAACTATATTTAGAAACAAAGAGTTCAGTGATGTTGTAACTTTAAGTCTAAATACAATGTTTGTTTCCTCAGAGCAACCTAAAGTGATTGGTTCAACAGTTAAAGCAGCAGTCGGTGAGGATGTCATCCTGCCATGCCACCTGGATCCCCCATTTAACGTCACAAATCTAACAGTAGAGTGGAAATTCACTGGAAACTTAGTGCATCTCTATAGAAGTAGAGAAGATGATCTAACTGATCAACACCTGAACTTCAAAAACAGAACGTCTCTCTTCAAAGATGAAATGGTTAAAGGAAACATTTCATTAAAACTGACCAATGTCACAGAAAATGATGCAGGAAATTACACCTGCAATGTGCCCAAACTGGAAAGTCAGGTCAAACGTGACATCGTTACCCTCACTGTTGGTGAGTACATATAACCCAACACATCAGTGAAATGAAATAATTCTACTTTTGTAACATGTTAAGGGTATTTGTCACTTAAACACAATAAACACAATTACAATCTAACACAAATGTTCATTTTTCCACAGTGAAAGGTGAAGAGAGGGTTGATCCCAGTGAGTAAATATCTTGAGTTCAATCTGTTTGTATCACAATTAGCTTTTATCACCACAACAATCTCTTTTCCTGTTTGTCTGAATTCTATCACATATTTGACTATTTAATCTCATGAGAATATTAACAGTACAAAAAGTTCTGTATATCCTATAATGTACATGCAGATATACCGACAGTTTTACCTTCGTCAGTGTGGTTATTTCTGTTGGTTTACGAGGAATTTAAAGAGACTCTAACGACACAATGTAAAACAAACAGTCAGGGAGACTTGTCACACGTTCTTCATCTGTAATATGAGATGTAAGGACACAAACAATATGTGATGATTTCTCAGATACTTTGATTCCAGTCAACACGTGGGTCACATGTCTGAGAATGAGCTGTTCCTGTGAATGATGTTCTGCCTGGAACACTCAGGCTGTATATGTATGAATGTAATGTAAATAACCACAGTTGTACCGTTTAACACAGATTGAGAGAGTCACAAGTTTGTCAACCCAGAGTTTCCTTGATAACCCGAGTTAAATCAGAGGAGATTAAACTCCCTTCATAGTACAGGCCTCTGGTTTTAGTTTCTAGATTTCAGTCCCCTGTTACCTTCTGCTCTGATCTGGTTCTGTCCTTCAGCTTTCTCTACAACTTTGTCCTCCTTCAATAAAGTGAGGACAAACTGCTGCTGCTGTCTGTACAGCTGATGATGTGCTTTGTTGTCCTCTCAGACCAACAGGTGGAGGTGGAGGAGGGGGTGGAGTCTGTCCAGCTGCCCTTCAGAACCACAGGTGACCTGCCTCAAGACGTCAGAGTGGAGTGGACGAACAACGACAACAGGATGGTCCATGTGTATGAGAACGGCTCTGACCGACCTGAAGAACAGGACCAGGTTTACAGAGACCGAACAGAGATGAAGAAAGACCTGCTGAGAACTGGAGACCTCAGTCTGACCCTGAAACACCCCAAAGTCACAGACACAGGAGAATACAGATGTGTGGTGTACAACAGGGAGGGAAACTACATGAGAGGGAAAACAGTGCAGCTCAAAGTGAAAGGTCAGAATGATTTGTTTGTCTCTAGTTGTTTGTTAGTTCTGTTTATACTATAATGTACATGCAGATATACAGACAGTTTTACCTTTATCAGTGTGGTCTGAGAAAAAAAATCTTGGTTGATTATTTGTTGTACTGTTTTCCTGTGAAATTAAGAATCTTTTTACTTTTTACTTCCAGACACAGAAAACAAGACATGTAAGTAGAAAAACAGTTGTCTTTACTGTATCCTATAGATCTAAAGTTACTCCTGTGTCATTCGTTCTCCCTTTCTTAAAGAAACTGTTGAATCTGTAAGTGGTCAGTGTTAAAGCATCATCTGCTGGAGGGTTGTTGAGTTTGTTCAGCAAATTTGGTTCATTATGTGTTTTACTGGTCTCCTGTCAAATTAAGTATTAAATTCAGAATCCCTCTGATTATTTTTGGGTTAGATTTTAAGACACCTGAGCAGTCATGTAGAAAAAGGATGGATGTTATCAGAGTGAAGAACAAATCTTTTCTCTGTTCTTTCAGGGATTTGGGTTGTGGTTGTGGTTGGTGTCCTTGCATTTATCATTGGAATCATCATTGGAATCATCATTGGATTCATCATCTGTCATTATAAACAAAATCGCAGAGATGCCAGTAAGTCACAAATTTCTCCTCTGTTCATTTAAAGAACAGGTCAGATGCTCATGACTGTTCATTCCTCCTCCTTCCATGTACAGCTGATATGAAGAATAAGCAAACGATGCTTTTAATGACCAGTGTGAACAGGAGCAATGATTGGAACTGTGCTCATGAGCACCAGTATTATGTTTTAAAGACTGACTTGAACTTGAACTGTGAACCCGTCCTTCCCTGTAATGTTGAGTTTGACTGTTCATCTGCTCAGAAACCTAGAAACTGAGTTTAACACATTTATACAGGCATGATTACTCTTTTACTCTTTTACTGCTAATTATTGTTCCTTTGTGTTTTTTGACTCTCTTTTGTCTTATTTGCTGCCTCAGATAGATGATTCTTGTTTTTAACATGTGCTGCAAAAGAGAGTTGATGACTGACATTTCATTGAAACTGTCATATTACCAGATTCTCGATGCAGAGATCGAACCCAAGACCAGGACCAAAACAATGCCAATGATGGAGGGGATCCCACATCTCTTAGAGCCCAGCAGAACATACCTCTTAGAGCCATGCAGAGCAATGACAACATGGACAACAATGGAGACAACGTGAACACCTGACAACAACACTGACGAGGACTGCACTGATAACGACGATGGCCCTGATAATTGAACATATCACCTGTTTTGCTGACTCAGATCCAACAATATGAAGGATAAATGATATTCCTTATGCTCTTGGAGCTATTTTTCTTTTTCATTTTTATCATTTCAGCTGTCATTGTGAGATATGCTATTATTTGACATTGTGATCATTTTCTCAAGAGATAATGTTGTCTAACCTTGGTGGAGGTACGTGATCTACTGAGTGCTATTTCAGTTTAACCATTTTAATTTTGTGCCTGTTTTTAAAATCTTTTTTTTCATAGTGGTGATCTGTTCTGTGTGTTTTTACCTTGTTTTATTACTTTCTGAAACATTTGTTTTGAAAGGTAGTATGAAGCTTTGTAGACTGTGAAACATCTGGATAAAGAAGCTGAGATGTTGAAACTGTGATTGTTGTTTGTTAAAAAAATATATTTACTTAATTTTTACTTATATATATTACTAAAAATTTTTTTTTACAATCATTGAACACTACTTTAATCCTCTCACACTCTGATAAGACCTCTGTTTTATGCATTACAACACTGCAGGATGTGTGTGCACATAGTGTTCAACTTAAGAAAAAACTTTGATTTTTTTGATGAAAAAAAAAAAAAGATTTTGCTAATTTGTGATGTTCTTGGGAAGAATTTTATACAATCTCCAAGTTGTCTTTGCACTGAATTCTAGTGAGACAGCAGCATTTACCAAAGACGTATCAAATCACTGCAAAGTGCAAACTATGCATCATTTAACTGAATGAAATTAACCTTTTATGACCCTGAGCCATAACCTGTATTTGTATTTGAGTGTGGCAGCTGTCAGATTATTACTGTTTTAGCATAATCTGTTGTATACACTGTAAATATCTTTTAAAAATATCCTCTCCTCTTTATGTTAGGACAGTAGGTAAGATGCCTGTATTTTTAGTTGTTTTTTGTTTGTTGGTGTGGATGTGCTCTACTTATCACCTTTTCTACTCTGATAAATAAATCAGTTGTGTTTGGAGTGAAAATCTGCTGTAGCACTGGTGTGTGAAGAGAGGGGCATCATTTTATGCTATGCTAACAGGTACATACACTCACCAGACACTTCATTAGATTCACCTGCTCAACTGCTCATTAACACAAATATCTAATCAGCCAATCACATGGCAGCAACTCAGTGCATTTAGCCATGTGGACATGGTCAGGCCAACCTGCTGTAGTTCAGACTGAGCATCAGACTGGGGAAGAAAGACGATTAAAGTGACTTTGAATGTGGCTGTTGGTCTGTTTCAGAAACTGCTGATCTACTGTCTGATAGAGACGAGAAACGACACAAGGAATGATGCCAAATGTGAATATTTATTGTACCAAAGGTAGACAGAGATATCTGTTAGTATGGAGCAGTCAGTTTCATCAGTAATGTGGATGTTTTTGTGTGAACATCAGGAGGTGGGGTGTTGTATGGGTAAACACAAGTGCTGCTGGGCTTTTCCCTTCAGAGCACACCCAGCCCAGGTGCTGCAAACCTGCCTGGCTGCATCAACCACAGCTCTCCATTACTGCTACCCTGATGTGATGTGATGATGCCATAAAAAAAAAAAAAAAAACACACACACACACACACACACACACACACCCAGCACTGTAACAAGAAAAACTGTAACATAACATTTCATATACTAATTTCATATATATTGCAGGGAGACATTTTTTATACCTTTACCACCAACTGTTTGAATTCACAGCCCAAAATAAACAAGGACGAACAATAATCAGCTGCAGGGTGGGACTAAATCTTCATTTAGCCTCAGGTCAAGTCCAGTATCAAGACATCTAAGGCCAAAGTCAAGTCAAAGTCCTGCTCTTTGAGCTTTGAGTGCAAACGACTCGTCTTTAGTTCTTGGGGGAGCATAATGTGTCGTTTCAAGTCAAAGCTGAGTTGTAGGTCTTTTTTTTATTGGGAATCTAAATTCATCAAATTCATGACATTTGCTTAGCTGTGCACTAAGCTTTTAAAACTTCTAAATGCTGTGTGCAAAACCATACATTCTGATATTCCAGGTTAATACATTAAAAACACTTTAAAAAATACAAAGTAGTTTCCCAAATAACATTAATTTGTCCAGGGTTTAAAATATAAGTCAGAGTTTCCACCACAACGCAATGTGTTTGTGGTTCTAAAACCACTGTTATTAAAATTCATCAACAGTGTGTCTTTCCAGGGAAAAGTTCCCGATCACTCTGGATAATGCACAGATTACACACTGTTACCAGTACAGGAACAAATACATGTTATTTGGGTGAATCAGCTTCTTCACATTCATCATCTTTCAAAGTGCACAGTCTTGTCAAAGTGTCTGTAAAAATATAAACTTCCTCACTGTGTGCAAAATACTTTCTAGACCTTAACTTCTTGAAGTGTTCTCTGTGTGTGTTTGGGTGTCGGCTGTTCTTCCAACTCCTCATCCTCCCTCTGTGGTAACTCATCATTTCAGATTCTCCAGTTCGGCTTCATTTGCCGGCTCTGCTGCTGCTGCTGCTGTGAGATCATAGAATTATATTAAATACACTGTGTTTGACAGTAACACAGCAACCTTACTGCTGGACACAACACTGGTATTGGACAGTTCTGCTCATCCCCATATTACATTCAATGACACCACTTATCAATAACTGAACATGGCAGATACAATATAGTTAAGGGAAGATTAGCTTAAAGGTGCTATATGTACGTTTTGCTATTGCTACATAGCTAACGTTAGCATTAACAGCTGTTTACTAACCAGTCTAGAAGAAGCTCTTGTTAAGTCAACAGCTGTTAATGCTAACATTAGCTATGAAGTGATAGCTAAAACTTCAGGATCATTCCCCTCTAACTGAGTGACAGTCAGCAGCTCAAACTGCTGGAATCAGACCCAGAGAGTTCAGACTGATGCTGAACTCAGTTAAAAAGACTGAGAAGTCATTAAAAACCAGCATTCATCTGCAGGAAACTGACAGAAAGGTCAGATAGTGATAATACCTGAACGTCTGACTCGATTCAGCGACTGACTGAGACGTCGAAGAGACAAAAACACTTGGGACAAACAGAAACCTGCATAACATTAGAAACACAAAGAGATATTAATAATCAGTTCATGTTCAGAGATCACAGTCTTTCCTGGACACTGGATGTAAAACATGAGGTGTGAAGTTTTACATAGTGAAAGTAACTCAGGTGGTGCTCTAAATATCATATCACACACATCTGAATAGATTCTAATGATGCAGCTGGAATTATAACAGGTTTTATGTTAATGCAGTTAAATTGAAAGTGGAAATAAATGACTTACGCTTTGCACATTTCTTTTTCATCAATAGCACAAAGAGGACAAGGACAAGAACAGCAACAATAACTCCAGCAGCTATTTTCCAAACCTCGTTAGTATCTGGAAGAATATCAGAGACACTGAGCTGATTCCAGGTTGTAAAAGTGTTTAATGTGCAAAACTACTGTCACACTTTACACCTGCTTCTCTTTTCACTGAGCTGTCTGACGTTTCATTACTTCATATGCATGTGCATCTGTCCTCATTCACTACAGCAACAGACGTATAATGAAAACAGATTGTTGACTGAAGCATCCTGTGTTCACAGAGCTGAGAATAATCTGTTTCTCTTGAACTACTGAGAAGTTCCTCACCAGTGTCTGATGACTTGGTTGTGTTACTCTGGACGTTAGCAGTAGCCTGTATGATCCCTGAGCGTCCTGTTACATCTGCAATGACACAAAACAGCATTAAATGACCTGGAGAGAGCTGATGAAGACAAATCAACCCAAAGCTCAGTTCCTCCTGTGCACAACTGAGGAATTTAAAGCCAAAAACATGAAGACATTTTCTGACCCATGTGGTCGTTTGAGTCTCCTCCCTTTTTCTTTAGAACTGTAAGAGAAAACAAAAGAGACTTTGAAAGTTTGGACAGTACATGTGTGTTGTCATCACCTGTTCAGTTGCTTTTTCTTTTATTGTAAAGTAATTCACCATTAATGACTGAGTCCTCGGATAACTAATATGTAAAGTGCTGTTAAGACTTTTATACAAAATGAATGGGTTTACTCTAATGTTACATTATATGTCTCTGTGGTGTTTAACATACTCACCAAGAATCAGCTTAATGCATTTCCTCTCATCCGGACTGTCCAGATGAAGACAGCAGCAGTACTCTCCTCCATCTGCCTCTGACACTCTGAAGAGTTTGAGTGAGGCGTTTCTTTTCTGAAACTCTTCTCTGGAAACAGATGCTCTCCCTGAGTGTTTATACAGGCCATCACTGTACCCTCCTCTGATGGTGTAAATGTCCTCGTTACCACGACTCCACTCCAGTCTATCACGGTCCACTCTGACAGTGAACTCAGGGAGACATGGGAGAATAACATCACTGCCGTTCACTGCTTCTACAGGCGGATTCTCCTTAAACCCTCCTGGACTAACAGGACAGCCTGTCCCTGTCAGCTGACCTGTGCACAAACAAACAAACAAACAAACAATTCATCAGACGTTTAGACTAATGTGAACTACTTAGTTTAACTGTTCCTTCTTTGCGTTTGGAGAATGACTCTGTCTTACATCAGGTGTCCTCACCAACAGGAGGAAAATCTTTTTCTTTAATAAGTTTAACTTGTTGCTTCCATCTCCATTCTTATGGTCTCAGGTTTTCTATTTGAATTCCCTTTCTTCGCTTTTAGAGCCAGATGTTTTCAGACTGAGGTAAACCGGCAACGCAAGAAGTTCCGCAGTTTCCGAGAAAAAATGGCAGCAACAGAAGTTCCGCAGGAAAAGATGTAATAGTCTGTAATATCACTGTAACATTAAAGCGTACTACACTAGAACAGCTGCCTTATTCTTTATCAGGAAAAGTTTTATGTTCGATATTTTCTGACAGACAGGGAAAAAAGGAGGAGATTGCGCAACCAAGTGAAAGCTGTCGAGACTTCCTTGAGTAAAAACAAACAAACATCAAGAACTCAAAACGAAACCAACTCAGTCAAGTTGATATGGACGAAAATACCAACCCACATCAGAGAACTCTGCTTTATGAAGTAGTCTTACCGTGGAATCCCATTAGCAGCAGGAGGATCAGGACTCCGTGAGGCATGACGGTCCGTCACAGTGACTGACTGCTGCTGATTTCACAATCAAGCTGAACGTGAACGCACCTCTCTGGTTGATCTGCCTGATCTGTCTTTTCTCAGCACGTTCAAGGTGTGTGAGCATTTTGGTATCGGCTTAGAGAGCTCTCATAACTGTACGAGCCATGCATGTGGACGCAATGCAACAAGGGAGAAAAGGGGCTGTAAATCCACAGCTGGCAAGAAGGAACCTTAGTTTAGGTTCATCACAGTTTCCTGTGTGTAGTGATGTTTTGAGCAGACGTATTTCACAGATATGCAGGAAGCATTTTGTGCATGCCTTCAAATCACTTTTGGAATACAAGATAGTAACTGCAGGATACTGCTGTGAATCTACTGATACTGTCACCAAGTGTTTTGAAGAAATCTACCATGATGAACTAACCCCAAATGGCGTTAAATGAACTGTCCACAGATGTGGACATAAGAGTCTAAAGAATCGATTAAAAAGTATTTGTCTACCCTGAACACTTTTACCAACCTTTATCATACAACTGTTGATGAAAGTACACCAAACCAACCATAACCATCTCCTTCACTATCACAGCTTTATCAGTTCTCACACTTCTTTTAGAGTCCTTCAGACAGTGTCTCACACTGACCCAAACAAGTGTAGAAAGTCGACTCACACACATTCACAGTTCAGGATGCTACAAATAGTTTAACAGACTTAGCATTGACTTGACTTGACACTGAAATGGACAGGTTTGTTTTGTGTTGGTGTGAACCACAGGAGGGCAGGAGAGCACAGCAGGTGTCAACATGAGCTCATGATGACTTCTCTGCTAAAACACACTTAAAGAGTCTTTGTATCCATCAGTGGATTACAACGACGATCCAAGATCCTTTATTTTCCAAAAGAGTTTGAAGTCAAGAAAATCATTTTCATCACAGGATGAAGTTTTACAAACTTGAGTTACCTTTGGCATGAGTGTGTCTGTTGCTCAGAGTATGTGCTAGTGTAGATTTCCTGTCTGAGCTCAGTATGTGGGTGGACTTTTCTCCGAAAGTGACTCAGAGAAGAAACGGCATCAACAGAATGGAGATCCCATCGTTCTGCCTTTTTATGTGTAAGAAATTTGACTTTTTTCAGTCATTTCACCATCAGCTCTCTCCATTGCAGCTGTGGTCTGCAGCTCAGGGACAACCTGCTAAAAGACAGAAAAATAATTTTCTGATTGAAATTCTTTGATATCAGTTAGGTTCCATTGACTGTCTGATACCTTCTGTGATCAACGAACAGCAGCACAACATGTGGAGTAACATCAAATCTTGCTGTGTTGGATGGATGTTAAAGGGTCTGGTGTTTCCTAGCCATACAGACTGTTCTCAGTTTTGTTTGTTCAGGTTTTGATCTAGCTGTCTTTAAGATTTCTGCCCCAACCCCAAAACAAAATGTTGCCTCTTAAAGTTGGACATTAGGAAAAAGAAAAACCTGAGCACATCAGTGGAGAAACATGATGAATGCAGATGAAGTTTTATACATGCTCCCACTGGGTGGACCCTGATTTCATTTTAAGATGGCAGGACGATCTAAGAGAACAAATGGTTCTTTGTTGGGGAAAAAATGGCAGAAGCTTCAGTCAGAAATGCTGCTCAGTTGGTGTTCGAACAGGAAGTGACATCTGCGTTTAGATTTATAGGAAAAATGTCAGAAAATTGGTCCCGGAAACTGTGGTCGACAGTGCACATCTGATGACTGTGATGTCTGTGCATTAGTGCGATATGCAGAGGAAAACCTAAAGAGCAACTCTTGGTGATGGCAGCAAGAACAGTCTGTAAACAGTTACATACGGTGGCTGTGCATAAAGCCCTCAGCACAGAGGTGAAGTCACATTTGAGAGTGTGGAGGTGTAAAAACCACAGAGGCACTGCTCTACAGAGGAGTAGAAAAAGTTATTAGGTAAGATTAGCCACTAGATGTGTGATGTGCAGCAAGAAAACAGAGGCCTGACTCGTGCAGTGAGGGAGCTCTGCAATAAAAGGTTGTTCTGGGAGATCATCTTCAACCCATCAGGATGATGGGTGACAGTGCTCCCATCCTCAGGGCATGGGTATGAATATGATGTGACTCATATGCTGTGGCCTTCACAGTCACCAGATCTCAACCCAACTGAACAGATACGACAGATTCATCCCTCCACTAGAGTTCAGAGACTTGGAGAATCAGTGCAGATGTGGATGTTCTGGCAGCTCGTGGTGACACTGAGACATGTGCTGGTTGTTGGTTTTTCCTTTAATTTGTCACCTTTTGTTGTATTTATTTATAATTTGGGTGAACTGTCGCTTTAACTTGGCAGCAGTGTTTCCTTTACTGTTAATAGTGTGATGACTTAGAAATCCCAACTTACTATTGGTCAAAGTAAAGTCACTAAAACCCCCACATTGTGGTGTGATAGTAGCAGCAGCAGTAACATGGCTGGAACAGGAACAGGACTGACCACATTATAGAAAATGCACAGGTCTTGTTATAAACACACTCATAAGGAGCAGATGACGATCTGACCCCGATGATCTTTTCCTGTCTGAACCCACAGCAGCCACACTGAGCGTCTATCCTGACAGACCTCAGTTCTTCCGCTACGAGACCTTCTCTCTGAGCTGCTCGGTGCCGGGGGGCTTCGATGGCTGGGCGGTGAAGAGAAACACCTCCTCTGGGTCGGTTGTTCCATGCGAGGTCGGCTGGGGTCGCTCAAATGGATCTTCCTGCACTATTAAGGGCGTGTACTCGTCAGACAGCGGACTGTACTGGTGCCAGTCTGAACGAGGGGAGTGCAGCAACGTCCTCAACATCACAGTCAACAGTATTTGTCACTTTGCTTTTTGTTGTACATTTTCTTTATTGAACATTTTGTTGATTTCCTGCAACTAAACAGACTGAGTTCTAAGACCAAAGACTGTGGTTTGTCTCTGTGTGTCTCAGCTGGAGATGTGATCATGGAGAGCCCTGCACATCCTGTAACAGAGGGACAACCAGTGACTCTTCACTGTTTCCACAAGGAAAGATATGGGGCGATATCTACGTCAGGTTTCAATGCTACGTTCTACAAAGACGGTGTTTTCATTGGGATCCACACTGAAGGAAAGTTGATCATTCCATCGGTGTCCAAGTCTGACGAAGGCCTCTACAAGTGTGGACATCCCACACAGGGAGAGTCACCGCAGAGTTTTCTGGCTGTGACAGGTGACGATGATGTTTCTGGCTCTTTGTACAGTACAGGTGTGATGGACATATCTCTGAGACTAAACTATTCCAGAGGCAGGACTCTCAGCAGCTGGTAAGGTACAATTAGAAGCTGCATTACTAATACTCTGAAGCTACAAATGTGTACTTGAAATACTAGCAAGGCAGCTTCAGCCTCTTCGAGCTGACTGCTGCTTTTTAGACTCCACTCCACTTAATTTCTTTGAACGCAGAAATGAAACTTCATATTAACTGAGAAAAGGTCTACATGTGTAAATATGGGGGAAGTTGCGGTCCAGTCCAGTTACTGTTCTGCACTGATTCGACATCACACTCACACTGCTGCAGCTCTGTTAGAGCCATGAGACAGTTTTAAAGGATTGTAGTAGAACTGAATGGTGTTTGCTTGAGCCTCTGCAGCAGCACGCCGGTAGTCGACAGATGATTTAATAGCTTAAAGGCAAATGGAGACTGTCATCAGTAAACAGGTGTCCTCTAATAAATCTAATCAAATTCTCTTTTTACCATTGAACAAAGAATCAGCACAGTCAACTTCAGGAAATATAACTTCAGGCAATGTCACATTCAGATGCAGCAAACAAAGGCAGAGTGAGCAGGCTCTGATCCAGGCCTCTGATCAGGTGTGCTACAATAGGTTGATGGGCTAAGCCCCGCCCCCCAGGACTGAACAGGAAGTAGGGTTTTCAATAAGTTATAAGTTATAAGTTTAAGCAGTTTAAGCCTCTGACTGTCACTCAGTTAGAGGGAGATCGTATCGTGTTCAGGGAGCAGAGGTGTTGTAGGCAGGTGTGGTCACAGTGTTTTGATGTGATGCTGTTTCTTCCTCGTAGACCGAGCTCAGCCGACCAGCGTTCCTCCCACTCCTCCTCCTCCTCATCCTCCCATCATGACTGTGCCCAGGCTGGTGTGTTTCATCCTGCTGTTTGTCTTCTACACTGCCATAATGATACTGTGTGTGTGCATATACAGAAAGTGGGCTCAAGGTAAGAACACCTCTGAAACCGTTCTATATTCCAGTCTTTATTCTGCCTACAGACTTGTAAAGGCTTAGATCTGTCTCAAACCCTCAAACAGAGGGCTGGAGGAAACAGGACTGACTCTTCAGTCCGACCAGCCAACAGTTACCATACACACAGGTTACCATGGTGACTGACCTCAATAAAAAGTGAAACTGCTAAAGATACGGGAACAACAAGATGAGGCATGAAGGAAGAGAAACTACAGCACAGGTTAAAATGAACTGCACACTGATGCCACCTACCTGAGGCTCAGAGCAGGTGACTGACAGCTAGAGCTTATTCAATGTTTTAACAGCTGCTGGGAAATGATAACAGTAACATTCAAAGGATAAAAACAAGCCTACACAGTGAAGTGTATGAGAGTTATGAAGTTATAAATGAAGATGGATAATATCATATCTGAGACTATGAGTGTTTAAACTGAAGGATGTTGTGTTTACCTGTCAACCCTGTTTAAAACAGCTGTAACGTGAATAATCTCTCTGCTCCTCCTGCAGTTCGAGCTGATGCTAAAAGAAGAAGAAGTCCTAATCATCTCGAACGGTGAGAAGAAGAAGAAGAGGAAGAAGAGAACACAGAATAACCAACCTGCCAACAAACATTATATGCTGAGAAATTTTTACTGCAAATAAGGCAATAATTTTATTTTTTTATTTATCCTGTTTTTAAAATGTATTGATGAGCTGTTTACATTAAAGTCTTAACATCTAATAATCTGTATGAACTGGACCGTGTTGTTGAGAACGTCCTGGTTCCTGCATCTGATGAGTTTTATGATGGATCAGCTCTGTGGTCCAGTTGTACAGACAGGTCTCTGAGACAAAGCTGTTCTAGAGGCAGGACTCACTGTTTGAGTAGAAACTGAGTGGCTGCAGCTGATGAGGTACAATCAGTCTCTCCATTACTGAGAATCTGAGAACGTGTACTTCTTACCAGGAAGGCAGCTTTGAACTGTTTGGCTTGGCTGCTGTCAATGAGCTTATTAGAGTTGTATTATTTTATCCTATGTACCAATATTTATCTGTACTGTATCTGAATTACAGACTGAGGAATAAATCATTGTTTGTTGTACAGGACCGATGTTCATCAGACTTGTTGACTGAACATGTTGGAGCTGTTTATTTCAGAGGCATCATTAGCTCTACTGTCAGGGTACTGCCAGTACAACCAGTGTCATTCAGCCTACCCACAGAGAGAGGGCACCATTGGGCCACTAAACCTTCATGGATTCCACTGGAATGGTAAACACACTTCTCTTTCTTTGGTTGTTGAGTTTCACCTCAGCAGCAAACTGCGATTTAACATCTGTTGAAATGAGACTTGAAGAAATCTACAGAGTCCATTTGGAGTAAAAGGTGACCCAGCTGCAGCAGAGGGATGGACACGAGCCAGATCAGTCTGTCAGAGTGACGGGGGCGCAGGTTAATGAAGGCAGCTGATCACACACTGATCACACTCCTGACTGATAATGAAACTATTGATCTTTCTGCTTTCATCGCGTTTCTGGACCACAGTAAGACTTCTCTTTAAGTGTGTGCGCGCGTGTTGATCGCCTAATTACATTTGAATGAGATTAGGAACCACAGGAGCCGAGTGTAGGAGTACAACACTGTGTGTAACCACAGTAAATCTGTTGTGTTTGTCCTGTTAATTCAGTTTTATTTGACTTTTAAATCTTTGTGAAGTGAAGTGAAAGTAAAATGAACCGAGTGATAAGAACATGAAGAACCGGAAGAACAGGAAGAGAGGAGGGAGGGAGGAGGTTCCTACCTTTATATAAACAAACCTGACATTTTAGTTTGTCGACGTCTCATTTTAAAAACTTTATGTGTGTGACATCTGT
>NW_026115579.1:0-12482 GCF_001640805.2 Lates calcarifer | reverse complement strand
CCCCTTCCTTTTTTCTGTTTGGTTGCAGAGCTGGTGTGTTGCTAGGGGTGTGGCTGTCTCCTCCTGTTGGCTGATTACACACACCTGTTTCCACTCCGCTCGTTCTCCCTTTGCCTTCTTAAGCCCGGCCTTCACCCCAGCCCTTTGCCAGAGTATTCCTTGCTGTATCCAGTGTGCAAGCTCTCAGCGCTACCTGTGTTTTGGATTCTCCTGTTCTCTGTGGCTACCTGTGTTCTCCAGTGGCAGCGTTTTCTGTTCCTCGTGTCTTCAGTACTTTCTTTAGTCAGCCAGTCGCCTGCCACGCTGCCTGCCTATTGTTCCTGTGTTTTTCATCAGTGCCTGATTAAAGAGCCATCTGTTGGTACCTACCTGTGTGCGTGTTCTCTGCATTGGGGTCCTAAACTAGAGTTCATAACAGACTGGTTGTTATTGTTGAGTAATTCCCACAGTTTAAAGTGTTTTTTTGTTTGTTTGTTTTTTTTTTGTTTTGTTTTGTTTTTTTGCTGATGATGTAGTTCTGCTGGTTTCATTGAACCGTGACCTTCTGCACGTACACGGCAGTTTGCAGTCAAGCGTGAAATAGAGAGTCAGCACCTTCAAATCTGAGGCCATGGGCACTTTCAGAAAACAGTTATTTGCCCCCTTCAGTTTGCAAACAAACTATTGTCCCAAGTGAGGGAGTCAAACAATTTTGTGATCTTGTTCACAAGACCTAGCTACCTGGACATCAAAACAACGTATAGAAACACACTGCTATCGTTTTTTGCTGTATACAGGCAACACATGTATGTTAAATGTACACTCAGCAGTAAACAGGCTGGTCAGAATCATGAAAGAACCTGCCTGTTTGGGTCCACTGGGTAAACTGGAGCATTGATCAACAGGAAGATCAGTTATGTGGGCATTGTATAGGACCATCACTCGCCTCTGCACAAAAACCTGGCAGATGGAGAATATTTTTGTTTAGCCCAATGCCACCGCAAAGTTGACCCAGATAAGTGGCATAAAATCGATTTATGCTTGGAGGATAAAGTCCTTGATTCACTGTACTCACAACAAATGGGGACAATGAATAACAGACACAGTTACAACACTGTAACTGTGAGTTTGAATGTCTGCCTACTTGAATTGAGCTCATCAGTGTTTTGAGCTAAATGCTAACATCAGCATGCTAACACGTTGATTTTAAACAGGTGTAATGTTTACCATGTTCAGCATCTCACTATCATTTCAATAAAATCACTAGAATGACACTAGAGGAAAAATCACCATGGTTACAAGGACTCATCGTCTGGGAACCTTGAATGTCCATTCTGAATTTAATGGCAATCCATCCATTAATTCTTGAGATATTTAGTCTGCACCAAAGTGGTGTACCAATCAACCAACAGAGAGACATAGCCATACCTAAAGCCAGCTGCTAGCATGGCTAAAAAGTTAAAGGATTGTTGTTTTTCTGGATCATAGTGTACTGTGTTATGTGCATTCCTCAACTGAGCTGCTGAATCACTGTAGAAATTAATCAGGCTGTGTCTGTGTTTGCACTGAAACAACAGTGCCCCGTGCTTTCCAGCAGATTCACCATAAAACCTGACCTAGAGCCAAAAACTGATTATTAAACACAGTTAGTGTAGAAGCAATGGAAGCTTCCAGTCTTCATGGCAGTGGTCTCATTTTTTCAGTAATATTAATAATTTACTGATGTAAACTTGGTACATCATTACCTATAAACCAGAGCAGTAAAAGGTACTGTAATGTGATGTGTGATCAAAACTAATCTAATTCAGTTCCAGCCTCAGTGTCAGTGTAATAGTTATTTGTAGAGAGTTCAGGACAGCAGTGTGTGGTGTTTGGGTGAGGTTTGGGTGTGTATGCAGTGGTTACTGCGGTGGAAATGGAGCTGTAAGTCTAAACTGGGACACTTTCCATGAAGAGAGGTCAGGTTTGCCTCAAGATTACGCTCAAGTATCATAAAAGTTGTCGAAGTTAATTACATTTTCTTTATTAACATAATGTTTTTGAGAGCTTCTAATCAAATATTTTCTTTCTCTCTACTTAAATGACATTTATGCTGAGTCCAGCAGCTTGGCATATTTTATTACAAGTAATTAACAACTTACAGGGGTTTGGGCCTGTTGTTCAGTCAAAGTGTGGCTCAGCATCCAAAAGGCTGTTGTGTATTTGTGTGGTGCTTTTTAAAGATATGTTTGGGTGGGTGTGTGGAGGGAAAAGTGGGGTGGTTGTTTTAGGGGAGGGTATGTAGGTCGCATGGTGATTTGGGTCAAAAGCATCCAGAGATTAACCTCTACCCCCTGTCTCCTCCGCTGTCTTGCCAGGCTCTAACAGTAATGTACCGTATGTGTGCTTGTGTGTGTGCTTGTCAGTGGAGCAGGTGGCAGTGTGAGGTGAGCTGCTACCAGTGTTTAATGTGTTGAACTGTTCTATCTGCCTCCTGAGATGATAGCTGAAGGTTATACTGGTAAACCAAAGGTGAAAGCGGCATGGACAGGTGAGAGTGAGTGAAAGAGGTAAAGATTAAAAAAAAAGAAGATAAGACAGAGAAGGATAAACAGGAGGTAGAGAGACAGATGAAAGGAAACAGAGTGAGGGACTCTTCTTGCCGCTATAGCTACTGCATTGTAAATAGTGACTAAAAATAGAAAGGAACAGGCAGAGCTCCTCTGACCAGCTGAGAGTGGAGACTAAGAAAGAAAGAAGAGGCGCCTTGCTGTTAAACTGAGGAGGAGATGTTGCTGAGGATAATAAATGCCAGACGCTGACAGACGATGTTTGAGCTTTTACAACCGGGCGATCTGTTTGGCACTTCAATGAGCTCTTAAGCCACCGGGACCAGTCCAGCTGATGCCACACCAGCACGGCCCTGGCTGCAAGGGGAAATGTCCAGTCGATCAGATCTGATCAATAGAGGCCTGAACTGGACTGGATGGAATAAATGTTTGCATGTGTCCGGACACACTAAGGTCAACTATTATGTACCTGCCTCCACTGCTCCCTCATTGTAAGGAGCTCAATCACAGTTCTGAGTGTGCTCGTCCCTCACCGTGTCTGTGGGTGTGTGTAGGTCCCACAGGTGCGAAAAGGTAACAGAGCTAAGGGCGGGGATGGTGAGGTGTAATCTGACTGGGGACCCACACCGGAGTCAGGGATTGATTACTGAATTTTCCTATGATGTACAGGCTCAGGGGTCCCTGGACTAGAGTCTGTGTGTGTGAAGTGACTGTTAGTGTTTCTTGTTGGAAAGTCACTCAGGTGAGCACAGAGAAACAATGGCTACAAGGAGACACACAGCAGTTACAAAGAGACACAAAATGACAACAAAGAGAAAAAATCAACTACAAAGAAATGCAAAACAACCACAGAGAGAAGCTAAATGACTACAAAGAGATGTACAGCGCTAACAAAGAGATGTAGAACAAACACAAAGAGGTGCAAATGGATGGAGAACAACACCAATGACACACAACACAACCACAAAGAGGCAATGAACTATTTTGTGGTCATATCACCTATTTAAATCTGTTAAATCAGTTTTGTCTCATTTGTGACACCACATAAACAATGTAGCCATCAATAATGTACTGTTTAATATTGCCAAGAAACAGGGCTTTACATTTGAGCCTTGACAGAGTTTTACTCATTTTACAGATGTACCTCCCTGTCTTTAAAAACGAGCCACAGTCTACAAGCAGAGTCTCCCCTTAAAACGGGGTCAGGCGAGGCCAGAGAAAGAGACGAGAGAAAAAAGAGGGGGAGGAAGTGCAGAGGAGAAATGTAAGTTTTATGTAATATTCGTGGGTTCCACATGGTCCGGTTTTGAGGTGTGTGTGCTGGGGAGCTGGAGGCGGGAAATCGTCCACTTAGATTGTTACACTATGGGAAGTACAATTAAATTAAAATAAACTACTGATCGTTTTTGCCTCTAATAACTGGCATCGAGCAACCCCGCACTGTATATTATGCAAACTCTTTTTTGCTGCAGAAAGGCCTGTAATATGCTAATAAAGACCCCACTGTGTTGGCACAACATGCACCTTGAATGACTGTAATTGTATAATGTGGCTAACGGAGACAGTCGCATCTCTTACCTCACTGATGTGCCGCTGGAGGCTGTTGCTCTTTCCAAGTCTGACCGGTGCAGTTAAACCGGAGGGAGGGCAGAGAAGACAGCTGGACACGGACAGAGGATTTTATTACCCAGCTGTACAACAGATAACAGCAGACTTAATGTCCATAGACTTTGTTTATCTCAGGGAGGCGGTGAGCACTCTCGGCATCCACTGGAAAAGATCAAGGATAAAATCCGCAGTCTCCGGAGTAAAACAGACGATGACGACCAGTCTGAGACTGTCTGGAGCGCTGGAGAGGACTCTTCTTAACCGGCGGTGAGCCCGGTAGTCCGGTTTGTTGTAGCTGCTGAAGCTGCCCGTGAATGAAGGGGTGGGAGGTGGGGGCAGAAATCACGAAGCGGACAACTTAACTAGCTTGGTCCGGTGAGCGCTCCGCTCTGCTATTCACTGGCCGCTTCTCTGTTGGGATCCTCCTATATGAGCGCCCGTGCGTGCGTGCATGTGTGTGTGTGTGTGTGTGTGCGCGCGCGTATGGAGAGAGAGAGACAGAGAGAGAGAGAGAGAGAGCTCTCTGAGGGTGCGTTTAGAGAGTTGACCAAGCGAGGCGGAGTGAGGGGGGTGTTTAAGCAGGTACCACAGCACCATAGTCAAGGAAGCAAAGACTTCAACCTGTCCTCACTTTCTCTCTCTCTCTCTCTCTCTCTGTGTGTGTGGATGTGTGGACCCTTTTTCGCCCCCATTGCCAGACTGGATTTCTGCCCTAATATGGCCACTTATAGCTCCATCTGCAAAAGGCAGATTTAGGTTCCAGCTGAGGGGAAAAAACATATTTGGGTCTGTTTTATTGCACATACGAGAAATACTGCATTGGGGCTGAAAGACCACAGGGGAAGAGCTGAAGCTTGTTGATTGATTGATTGAGTGATTGATTATACATGTCATGTGTACAGTTTATAACCAGTTTGTTTATATATATGTCTATATAACGTCTGAATTACATTAAGTCTATAATGACCTTGTCAAGCATTTGTTAGAACACATTTTAAGAGGTTTTATCTTTGTTTATTGGTTTAATGCAAACTGCTCTATCACCCTCTACCATAAGACTTTTTGTTGTTTTTAGATGTGTTTTTTTATGTATTCATCTTGTCAATAAAAACATTTGTAATAAACATCCTCTATTTCAATGTAATGAAGAAAATCTACGAGTGTTGAGTACACTTTTAACACAACCATTTGGTGGAGAGTTTCTAGAACCGTGAAAGGGTTCACATAATATCAGGTGTCACTGGTTCAGCCTGTATGGTGCATAATGATTTTGTTTTCTATTGAAATTTCAATGCAAACACATGCAAATGCACTTTTCATCTCCAGCAGCACACAGGTCATTCATTTTCATCTTTTCAGTTGTCCTGTTGAGAGGGGAAATGCTTGATTCAAAAACAGTGCACATGGAAGAATGGATGGCAGCTGCTCAACATTCACAGCTGAAACCCCAGAAATAGTTGAAATCCTGACATGAAGGGTCAGATAAAGTGCAATTACTGAATGAAGTTCAAGTGTCAGTTGGAATGTAAACACTGAATGAAACTGAAATGTGGATTTAATTGTAATAACTTAACAAAGATTAAATGTCATTTTAAACATCAACATTGCATGACGTTGTAGCATCAGGTGCTGCAAAGAAATGAAGATTCAGTGGAAGCTCAAACATTGAAAAGAGCTGGAAGTGTCAGTTAAGGTGGAAGTCCTGAAAGATATTCATGTTATTTCAAGTGCATAAACTGAGAGACGATGGTGTTGGCTGAAGTGGATGTGTTGAAAGCAGTTTTCTACAACAGCACTGATGGCAGTTTGTTTGTGACAAACAGATAGATAACATGAGTTGTAATAGCTGCCGTGGATGAATAAAGGAAAGACACCTGCAGAAATTCAAACAAGAAACCTGAGAAAAGACACAACAGCACAGATTTTTAGGAGCTACACTGTAAAAACATAGCGTTAAAACAAAACAGCTATACAGCAGATCTCACTGTAAATCACATTTATGAATGTGAAAACAAGTCCAAAGTGAGACTTCACTGACTGCTGCATCTATGCTGTCTTCAGATTTTGCATTCAGAGTGGAGCAGCAGTCCTTCCTGGTATAGTCAGTGCTGATATCCACTCCTGGCTATCAGCAAACTGTTATACAGATAACAGTCCAGTCCAGACAGCCCTCCTGAGCAGCACTCCATTCCCTCTACGATAACATCACACTAAATGACTTTCAGCCCAGTGTTTCTCCTAAACTGGCCATCTCAAAATGAATCAGCAGATTTGAATGAGTTGGCACCATCTGTCAGCAGATGTCTTGTAATATGAGACAGGACCCAAGACTCATATTTAATGTCTCTAAATAAGATGATGATTTGCTCTGGATTCAAAGGTTCAAAGATTTACACAGTGCCAGGTTTTAAAGGAATACAGTCATTTGATGTTTTAGGAAATAAGTTTATTCACTCAAAAATTAGGCAAGAAGATCCATACTACTCTCATGTCTGTGTGGTAAATATGTAGCTGTAGCAAGTAGCCAGTTAGCTTAGCTTAGTGTAAAAACTGACACCAGGGGTATAGAACTAATATGACGCTTTCCAAAGGTAACAAAATGCCTACGAGCAAAGCTCACTAACATGTTATATCTCTCTGGTTTAATCCAAAGTCAACCCAAAGTATAAAAACAAAAATTAGCACTGAAGTCTCTGCTGGTTGCCTGGCAACTGATCCCAACCAAGAAATAGTCTGGCACGTACTGTTTGAATAGTCTTTTTTAGACTTTGGTTTTTAAACTAATTAAAAAATCAAGATATGACATGTTAAGAGGTCCTGGTGGTGGATTTTGTTACCTACCTACTGCAGACTTATGTGACTATTCCGAGGACTAATATTCGGGTCAATCCAGGCATGGATCAGTAAGGCAAAAATAAAGGTGATCAAAATCTGATCCTTTCTTTTGTACACTCATCTGTGTTTTGTCCATCTCAGCCTGCTACTGTTACAGCACACCACTCTCCTTAATGACAGTCAGGCTCCATGGTGTGAGCATTTTGCTGGGAGTGAAAATTAAGAGGTGACTGATTCTGTTCTGACAAACAAGTTGGCAAAACACAAGGATTTTCTAAGTTCGTATTATAATAAAGCTGTTATCTCTTCTCTATCATTAGCAAAGATTGGGGTAGATAACAGTCAGGTCGCAGTTTCAGTTAGATACGGATTTTGAAGTAACTGGTAAACAATATATTTGCAGGATTTAGCAGGCTAAAGCTGATAATATTTAGGTAAATACAGTATAAACATCAGATGGGATTCATTACTACTGACAGAACCCAGTTAGCTCTTTTCCCATTTCCAGTCTTTATGCTAAGCTAAGCTAACCAGCTGCTGGCCCTAGTTTAATATTTACCTTCCTGACATGAGCATGGTATCAGTCTTCTCACCTAACTCTCAGCCACAAAGCAAATACAAGTGTATTTCTCAAAATGTTTAGCTATTAATTTAAATGTCCTGTACATTCTTTGGGACATATACACTGAAATGCATGGTTCAAGTGTACCTCTCATGTCTAAGGAGCACATTCAGCATTAAATTGGTTTGGTTGATCCCATCACAAATCAGCACTAATAATAAAATAAGGATGACCTGGTTTACTCGCATCTCTGTGTTTTTGAGTCTGTATGACAGGAAAGAGTCTGACAGCCGGTTCATTACCATCACTGAGCTCCACCATGTTCACATTCACATCCAGACATGTAATATGACGTCCCAAGACACTGATCTGGTTGCAGTCCATCAGTTTCTTCACGCAGTAAGGGGCACCCTCCCCCAGTCTTCATGCTAATGGCTGAAGTTAAGGGAGTGTCATTATTGTACTACTAATGTACTGTCAGGTTAAGTGTCTACATGACCATGTTTGTGTTGTGGAGAGTAAATCCAGGATGAAAGATGCTAAACTAGGGCTGGGGGAGGTGAAGACGGAAAAAATTAGAAAATGGTTATCATACACCCTCCTCTCCCCCCACTTTAACAGATATTACACTTTGCAGGCTCCATTTAGAGCTGTGACCGTCTCAGAGAGTGGAGATACCAGGATACTGGCTAGATGGAATTAGTCCCTTTCACCTCTCAGGGTCATGGTCTGCCACTCTTTAAAGTCTCTCTGGAAAAAAAAAAACAATCCTTTTCCATTGGATGGCAGATGATGTACCTGCCATCACTGTGCTTCTGGAGCCAGAGTGCACGCTAGAAGCAGAGGCGGTCAACCACTTACACAGAAGGTGTGAAATGACTGGGAAATTGGCTATCTCACTGTCCTAGAAAAACCTTGAAGTGTTTTTTTTTTTCCCCCTTGGCTCTCTATTGATTCAGAAGGTCAGCTAAAGAGCTGCGCTGTTCATATTCACATGTACCTATGTTACATTCATGCCATGTCAGCAGAATGGGAAAAGCAAGAATATGACAAATGGTTAAGACTTGGAGCTGTTCACATTAAATACATACTGATGCGTTCATTGTTCTAAATGACACTGAAGATCAAGTAATTGGACACTGGAGTTGCTGCAAAACCATAATCAATTACCCAAACCTTTTCAGTGTTTAATCGGTTGTTTACAGTAAATCCAATACTCCTGTGTTGGCATTTAGCTATTATCACCAGTTTGTTTTACAGTGGTGACAGAGAGTGGCAGAGATTTTTCTACAAAATAAATGCAAAAGTGTGGCAGTAGCTGCTGACTGTGGATGCTGCTACTTTTAAAAGATCTTAAAGAGTGACTCATCATTAATTCTACCATTTATATGGACTTTTCAATATGAATGATCCAATCTTTAACATTGACTCTTCAAATTGGAGATAAGCTCATCAACTGCCTGTGCAGTGTAGTTGTCTGTAGTCTTTTGAAACAATGTTGATGAGAGCTGTGAGACTGAACTAAAATTCACACTAAAACAAAAACAATAAGTTGAAATTTGTAAAATGCCTCTCAAAGCTGAAGGGACCTGCAGTCGATAATTCTCTGTAAGTTTGTCTCTACACACACTTGGAAACTCCCTCCTTCACACCCTTACAATGTTGAATAGGGGGCATCTGTGTCAACCAACAAAATTTCATGGCAACCCATCTAATAGTTGTTGAAATTCTTCTGTCTGGTCCACAGTGTTTGACTAGCCAATCAACTGACACTAGCATTCATAGAGCCACATAGCTAGCATGGCTAAAAATATTGATTAGTGCAGCTTAAATGTTTTTCTGCACTGGTTATACCACTTTCATAGTATTCACTATAACCAGTTATAGTATTCAGCATATGTCATAAATATAAATAAATAATAGCTCTCTCATGTCTTGTTTCATGATATAGATATACAGATCATACCTGCATTATGCATTATTATATCTGTGCATTCCTGACAGAAATATCAAGTAAAGGTTTTGATCAAATCTATTTTTAATTAAATCACATAAGTTCTATGACAGAAGATGATATTCTACTTATTTTTGCTAGATATAAGTTATATAAGATATAAGTTAGTACATCCAAGTGAATAGATGCAATATATTTCTGTAAATGCACTTTGTTGTGAAAAAAAAAGGATTTTTCATATAATTAGCCTTATTGATCATAAAAACAGACATTTTTATGGCTGACACATTGACTTAACATTGCAGGAAAAGCAAAACCTACTATTAATATCAGGTCTGTTCTGTTTAAGGCGGCCTCTTTTCCACACAGAGGGCTTTAGAAACACCTTTTGGGTTTAGGCTTTTGACAAGCTGTTAGGTTGGTAACCCTGGAAGTCCCCATGATTTCACCCATTCCCATTAATCTGATGTCATCTATGGTGTGACATATTTGATGAACCCTCACAGCCAGTAAAGAGGGTTTGGATTAGATTAGATTACAGCTCTTTGTGTAAATGTGCTGTGAGACTGCATACTATGTCCTGTATGTGTGTGCTTTTGGTGTGTTGAGGATTAGACATCTTTCAGCAGATTACTGATCCTCCATTAGAGAAAGTCTGATGGTTTATATATATATATATATATGTGTGTGTGTGTGTGTGTGTGTGTGTGTGTTCTAGGAAATGCACTTAAAGGGACAATTCAACATTTTATTTGCTTTCTTATTGAGAGTTAATTGGGAAAATTGATACCACTCTCGTGTCTTTACAGTAAATATTGAGCAAAAGCCATCAGCTGATTAGCTTAGCTTAGCTTGGAAACAGGGGGGAAAGACTTAGCCTGGCTCTGTTCAAAGATACAAATAAAAAAATAAAAATCTGCCTACCAACACCTCTAAAGCTCAATTAACATGTTATATCTTTTTTTGTTTGTTTGTTTGTTTGTTTGTTTCACCTCCAAACAGACCCAGTTATTTACCCCTGTTTCCAGTCTTTTGTGCTAAGATAAGCTAGGTAATTGGCTGCTGGTGGTGGCTTCATATTCATGTGTTACATTTTGTATTTTCCAAAATATGAGATTACTGACTGTGACATTATGTTGGACTGGGTCAAATGTCAAACTCCATACAAATGAGAAAGAGCACTTCACTGAATTATTGACTTTCAGTGAAACTCAAACTGAAGGTTCCCTTTCCCTGTCAATATGGATGTTGCATCATTGTTTTTTTCTTCTTTTGGTGGCACTCCTTCCTCTTGGTTTTCTCTTCAAATAGTTTTCTCTTCATTATTGTAAACTGTAAGTCTACATCAGATTCAGTCAGAAAAGTGCAGGATTTGATCAAATCCTCAGATTTTTTAACAAGTAATTCCCATAACACTTCACCTTTATTCATCTAGATTTATTCACAGCCAAAAATGTTTTTACATTACATCAGTTTCACTTTGACTCTTGCCATTATGACTGAAAGGAAAAGGTTATATTCGAGATTTAGCTGTCAATATTTCTCAGCGGAGGGTTAATCGCCTCTGCTTGCGTGCAGAAAGGTGGAGCATACTGTAGTTAAAACTGGAAAACACACACACACACACACACACACAGATGGGACAGCAGTGGTGTTGATGTGAGCACCAGCAGCACTTAGAGACAGGGTCTTACTCAGCACTGATCATTAATTCATAATGCACATCTTAGATGAAAGCTCAGACCAGAAACCTCAGCTTTACATTACTGAAAAGACTAACAGAGATAGATGGGTGTAAAAGAAAGACGAAATGACGGATGGGTTCATTTGGACCAGTGAATGACTAAGAAAGAGAGGAATGCCTGTATGGTTCTTGTTCTGTTTCTAAAAACAGCCTCTCTTCCATATCATGATCCGTAAAGGGAATATTCCATTCCCGCTTTAAGCCTTTCTCATGTTTCCTCTCTGCACTAAAACTTAAAACTCCCCTGCCCTCAGCTCATATCAGCTAACACTCAAAAAAAGTTTTCATCTCAAAAAACAAAACAAAAATGGTCCTAGTTTGATGAGCAACGTTTGACAAAAATGATATTTTTGCCCAATCTTTGTTAGCCTGTCTTGTTAGTGTGTCTCACTATGAATAGACTCGGAGACAACAATCAATGGAATTAAATGAGCATGGCACATAATACCCAGCTGTTAATATGTTTACAATATAAAAATGGAACCTTTATGAAAAATAGATTAAATCACACTCTCTTTTTTCCCCCTCACCCACATCCTCTGCCCCCTCTGCCCCCCACCCACTCCTGCATTATGTGTGCCTGGATGTCTCTCTGTAATCCAGTGTGTCTCTTTTGTGGCTGTACAGCATGTGGCTCAGCTGCACTTTGGCCCCTAATGGACCCAGTCAATGGGGAGAATTGCCACCCTGCTGTCCCTATCCAGGTCAAGTGTGTGCATGTAAGTGTGTGTGTGTGTGTGTGTGTGTGTGTGTGTGTATGTGTGTGTTGCTGCCTTGTCCATTCTTTGTACTCTTTGTTTGTATGTGTACTCAGGTGGAAGGAGTCACACATGAGTGTGGTAAGTATTTATGTAAGGGTGCAAAATCATATATAATTAAATTTCCAAGTGTGGTTAAATTGTCTTTTTTATACACTTTTATCCAACTTCCAATGGCTTGGCACTTTGTTGTGTTTGTGTACTGTTACAAAATAGAATATATTTTTTGTTTGACTTGTTTTTAAGTGGAGGTCACACTCAAAGAATCTGTATTTGTTGCATCATTTTTAATGTTATGTAGCTTCAAATTTTAAAAAAAAAAAAAAATCCATTTGTAAGTGCTGAGTGCCAACTCAGTGACACCTGTATACACTGAAACTGAACATGTGCATATGTTCAGTCAGAAATTGCCCTTAAACACCTCAAATATTAATTTTCTTCTTGATAAAATTAAAGATGCTACATGCAAGTTTGTTATATCCAGCATTAACAG
>NW_026115578.1:0-10855 GCF_001640805.2 Lates calcarifer | reverse complement strand
TTTTTGATGCCATACTATACTATGACATTTTTTCATTTTTGATCTATATACTATGACATTTTTTCATGGTTTTTGATGCCATACTATACTATGACATTTTTTCATGGTTTTTGATGCCATACTATACTATGACATTTTTTGACCATTTTTGACACCATAGTATACTGTGACATTTTTTGACCATTTTTTCACGCCATACTAAACTATGACATTTTTTGACCATTTTTCACGCCTTACTATACTATGACATTTTTTCATGGTTTTTGATGCCATACTATACTATGACATTTTTTGACCATTTTTGACACCTGTGTGTCTCAGTCTCGTTTCTGATGCAAATTGCTGCTCGGCAGAGAAAGAAGAAGAGGAGTTTTCGTGACCACTCTCTGGAATTACTGCTTTTCTTGCTCGCTCAGGCTTAATTTTACAGCATCAGTGAGAAGAAAGCTAAGCCTGATGCTTTAGACTGGAGGGTGAAGTGAAAGAGTAGATTTCCAAAGTATTCTGCATTCATGATGTCGCTGCTGATAGTGTTTGTCAGTGGCCTCATAAAACCACTGTTGTGTGCCATAGACAAACAGTAACAACAGCAATTGTTGCATAAGGTCCATTGTTTTTTTTCTTATTTTACCAAGCCCTTCTTTCATAAGGCACAGTCACACATAAGCCTTTTGTTCATCAACACTGCCCTGCATTAAACCCAGAATAAGGACGGGAAGTCACAGTTTCAATGTGGGTAATAAAGACAGAGTGATGCTGCAGTTTGTGCTCTGGTTTTTAAGGAGACATAAAAACAAAAATATCAGCCTCAGGGTGGCACTGGAGCAAAAGTCAGGGGATCATTAAAACTGGAACAACACATCCTCTGGAGACATGAGTATTTTTACAAAATGTTATGGTAATCCAATCCATAGATATTTCAGTCTGGAAAAAAGTGGTGGACTGTCAATCATTGTCATCTGTGCAGCCATGCCGTTAGCATGACTAACAGAAAGATATATGTATAGATATCTTTAAACCTCACTGGATGTAGCCAAAGAACCAATATCTCAGGCCGAATGTCGTCCTAATAAAAATCCTTAACAGTAAAAAAGTAAATACCTAACTTTGTAGTGAGCCTAAAATAAATGCATTCACATTAAATTTTGTGGTTTCTAGATCACAAATTATTCATAACTTTGAAATGAAAAGTAAAATATACTGATATTCTTGGATTATGACTTTAACTTGAGAGCTACTTTGTGCACAGATACATAGTAGCTGATAAACATAGTAGTTACTAAATCACAAACCAATCAAATGTAGTACAACAGGAGATGCATTAGTGTTTGGCTCCAATAGTTAATTACTGCTCGCTGCAATCATAGAGAGGTAGAACTGTCATAATTTTCCTGAGTCATGCAAGGTTAGAATAATCATGTATTATGCCTTCCCACACATCTGCCTGTTAGAGGAAGGTATGTAAAGTGCTGCCTCAAGTGCTTCCATTAGTATTCTTGATTTCCTGAGACACAAAGAGACCAGTGCACCCCGTGCTTTGCACCCTGACTCATTCTTTTATTACATAAAAATAAACCCCATCAATGTACAGTACATCACCAAACAGTGTGTGTTGTCCAGTTGGGAATGGTTTGCATAGGTACATTATGAAGCCAGAACTAGAATTCTATTCTGAATGTCTGAGGTCTTCATGATCCTCATCTCTTAGTTGTTTTGTTTTGTCTGGAAGGACACAGCTGATCCAGGATGATGTCACTTTAAACAGGTGCACCATCAAATCTAGCAGTGCTGTCATTAAGTGTGGTCGTCATGTCGGGTTTTTATAAGAACTGCAGTATTTGTAATCAGTCGAGAACTTGTGGCAGTGATGAACTAGCGAAAAAATGTTTTGAGAAATATGCTAGCTGCTATGATGAACTAGTTGGACTTCTATCACTTCTTTTTTACGGCATTTTATGTACAAAAATAACAGTGTCTGTAGGTCCAAAGGCTGTTTGTGTTAACACAGTAATACATCAGGATAGGAAGATAAACCTGGAATGATATGAAATGTTATTAACATCACAAAAGTAATTAACATCACTGGGTCATTCATATAACAGAACATCTGAGCAAGAAAAATGTATTTCTATTGTCTATGGTCTGAGAAGTAAGTGAGCGGTGGATGGTAGAACATGTAAAATGAATGAACTAGTTGGATTTCTATCGCTTCTTTTCAGTTGAGGTTGAGGAATTTAAAAGGGTGAGTCCAACTGATTTTTATGCATATAGTAGTACTCCTACTATTTCTTTTACTTGACATCTTTAGCCTAATTAAGTATGTCATGGTCATGTGGCTCAGAATTGCAATAGAAAAATGGCTCAGTGTAGCTTCCACATTCTTCAGATGAGTTTAAACTAAATTAGAAGAGGAACACTTGGAGATGCAGTGTAAATGTTTCCTTTGTATCCACGCTGGAGGTGGATTAGTGATCAAGGCTGCTGAGAAGTCTGTCTGTCGGTCAGTCCATCTGTCTGTCCACCTGACAGGATGAGAATCCTCAGCCAAACCAGGAGCAGGAAGCGTCTGCGAGGTGATTAATCATGCTTGTGGCGCTGACTCCTCTCCTGATAGATCTGTTCAGTGAATGGTCTGTAAATACAGCAGAACAAACATGTAATGGGACAATAAATCAGAGACTGGACCGCCGTACCACTCGGTGCCAGGAGCGTGTGTGTCTGCTGAACCGTGAGGGAGCTTGAGTATGTAAGATAGGAACATGCCTCGTCTCTCCACATGTTCCACCACCCTGATGCACTTGAATGCACTTACAGTTTTGCACCACTGACTCCCATGTTAAACTAACAGCTGTACCAGCAAACAGCAGCTCTGTTCCCAAGGTGTAATTGAGGGAATTTGGAAAATAATTGGCCAGAGCCAGAGAACAAACAGGGATATTGTTGAGCTGTTATCAAAAGGGGCCACATTTCTCTGTCAGGTGGACATCATATCTCTGAATCACCAGACACATTTGAAAAGTGTACAGGAGAGTGAAGGATGCAGGACAGAGTTGTATCATTGTATGATCACAGTGCTGTAAAACCTGTGTTGGGACACTGGATCCTGGTTTGGAATTTGTCATTGCAAGTGTGTTCTCTGATGCAAATTTACAGTATATTTACAACAAGAGCTATTTTAAGGCACAGGTGAGCTAAGCAGGTGGGTAGGGCGCTACCAGCTGGAGGAACCAAGAAGGAGGAAGACAAATGATTTCGTACAGCCAAACTACAACAGAAAGTAGCTGATGAGCTAATCTAGCAGGATAGCTAACTGCTAACACAGTAGCCAGCTGGGACATGCTAACGTGATCTTTTAGCATCTGTCTGTTTTCTCTGTTTCCATCATACTGTTAGCAGCTAGAGAATTACGACCTTCAGAAACACACAATTATGCTCAGATAAAACATTTACCAAAACAAATAAGCTGCAGAGACATCTTCTGTCTCTACCATACAATCCTACAGGATGCTCTACAAAATATTGTGCAAAGACAAATCTCCAAATCAATTTACCAACTGTAGTGCAGGTGTGTTGTAGACTAAAATGTAGAACTAATAATAGTCTAACTGGATAATGTGTCATCTCAGAGACAGTATAGAGATGACAGGGACTGGACTGCATAGACAATCTGGAATCTGGACAATGTCAGGAGGTTTGTCTTTTTCCATTTCACATCCCAAATATTATTAAAGCAGGATAAGACTCATAACAGCGGCTCTGGTGTTCATGTAAACATACTCAATTACAGACTCTGACACCAGAAGTTGAATTAAGTTGAATTTAATAATATATAAATGATAGTGGCTATGAATAGATCTGAAGAGACTGAAAATAGCCAGAGGCAGTCCTGTTTGCAGAAGTGTATTCTAAGGATTTAATAGTAGATGGGAAGGGTCTAAAAATCATTATTTGGTGTCAGCTTTCACTACTGCATCTCACATTATGAGCTAAAAAAACCTGAGGGCAATTGTCTGAACTCACTCAACACCTATTTCCATTCACTGTGTGGTTCCTGAATCTATCCCACTGGTGCTATTACCCATTCCAGTCAATGTGGTAATATCCAACTGGCCTGCCTTGCTACCCTCACCCCAGTTAAACTAAATGAGATCATTCAGAATCTTTGCCAGAGGCAGAAGATAAATATAGCATATGAATCTTTTCCCAGTCACAGTGTGTGGTAAAATCTGGCACCTGCCTTTCCTTCAGTTCACAGGTTGGGGCTAAATGACACAATTGTGGATCAGTGCAGTCTGAAATCACCGGAGTGACACACACACCTGAGCTCTCTTTCACAGCATGTGCTAATATGTGACATTTTCAGGGACATGTGCCTCTAAACTTGCTCTTCCTTTCAAAGCCTAATGTGACTTTACTCGTTACTCGTTGGGTAAATGAGCCCACTTTGAAAGATGCAGTTAGACAACAGTGTTTCCCTGCCAGCACTGGGTCATGTATGTAGTGGCATAAATGTGGGTGAGAAGATGTGAATAAAACAACCAAAATAACCCTCAGATGTTAGAGGAGGAAGGATAAAAGGGGCTAATCAGACGTAATGTGCTGAGTGCCTGATAAACACTAATATCCCTGTGACTGTGTGTGTCTGTGCCTTGTGTGATAAATGTAGGTCAGTCATTTTGAGAGCTTATCAATTTGCCATTTTCTACTATTTGTCTTTGTGCTACTACTTATTGTGGAGTTGTCAATATGCTGTAACAGGTTGTGACAAATTATTTAGGTGCAGCCATATGCATGTGTGGTACACTGTTGTGTCATTCGTTTGCACTTTTGAATCATAAGCTGTTTTGCTGCTATATGACACAGGCTCCTCACACATGTAATTTAAAGGGCAGCTGCACAGTTAGCACACATACATACAAACATGTATACACCTGCTCCGAAGATAAGAGGGTGTCTTACATGCACACGTACAGTCACACACACACAAATATCCTAATGGGTAAGTGCACATACCAGCTGCTTCCATGCCTGGCTCTGCCTCATTTGTGACTGGCTTATGCAGTCACAGCATGTTTGTGTGTTTCTGTGTGTATGTGTATGTGTGTATCTCTGTGTGCATGTGTCTGTGCGGACAGATCTCCAGAAGTAGGTCACGATATTTTTTTTTTTAGGTCTTATATCGTAATGGTCATAGACGAGCAGGGGAAGGACTCAACAGAGAAAAAAACTGGCCATCAAGGCTTTTAATGTGAAAAAAGATCAGACCACCTATTTTAATCCTTCGTTTTTTGTCCATCTGAACTTTTTGCAGAACTAATGAAGGTCATCCTAAATAAATGGCTATGACGTTTGTGAAGAAAACACAAGAGAGGAGGAAGAGGGCTGGGATTCGAATGATACGTCACTTCCTACCCCGGTGGCCTCGTTAACTTGTGCCTGAGTGACGTGTCCCCATTTACCTGTGTAGACAGAGGACCTGCGTACCGACTGGGTGGACCACAACAGAACTATGAATGGATGAGCTCTTACAGCAATCAACAAAAAGTAATTAGAACAGAACACATATTTACTGTAGTGCCTGAATCAGTTATTAATCATGGGCCAATCACACTGCTATCTGTTTCTATGTACTGTGTGTATAATCAAATGTTATGGATGATGCCTCTACAGTGTCTGCCCCCTGTGATTATGGAACTGAAGTTACACTTAACTGTCATTCTCTCTGTCTCATTAGAGAGACAAGGAAAATTGCTCCAGTGACTGCAACAGATACAGACATAAAGAAGTCACACCAAGCTGTTGTAGTGTTTATCTGATGCCTAATCGGTGTAATCACATAATGATCTGTACGGGTGGAGAGAGCAGCATGAGTTAGAGATGAAACATCCACATGTTTTTGTCAGTTTTTGGATAGCTGCTGGTTAGAGAGATGTTACTTCTTGCTGGTCTCATTGTTTTAACGTGATGAAGTGGACACCTTTTTACTTTTTCTGGTGTTTTTTATGGCAGTTACCAAACATCTTACATGTGAATGACTGTGAGCCTGCTGGTGCTAAAAATCTAAATGTTCTAAATTGACAAGTCAGGGACAACTTTCACATGTTGTGCTTAATGTATGCATTTTACTGACATATATAAATGAGACATGAGACTAAGAAAAGACTTACCCCTCAAAGCGTAATGCCACCTTGTAAGCCACAGCTACTATGGCAGTAAGGACAAGTCCAACAGGACTGGCACCACTGGGGCCAGAGAGGGAGAAAAGAACAGATGAAGGAAGATGGGTTAGGTTTTACATGTATTCTGTGAAGAGCACAATGCTTTAGGCCAATCATTCTTCTTCTTAAACAGATGCAGAGTGCGTAGTGATGGGGAGCAACAACAGGGAAACTACAGAACAAAACCAGCAGAACTTGGATTCAAATTAAAAATCTGGATCTTTGTGTCCCAACATATTAAAAAAATAATATTATGGAAAAAACCCTGTTCTGATGAGAATTTGATGTGGATTGAACCAAATTAGAAAACAAAGAAAAGAGATGATTGTTTGATTACATAGTCAGGAATAAATAAGTTAAATACAACTTAAGAAAATAAATCATTTTACAAAGACCTTTTTAAAACTGAGCTTAAAAATGTTTTACCCTGAAGGTCATCACTGTGGGAAAAAAATAAACACACACAACATACTGACCTATATGTACCTGATCAGAATGTGGCACACTGACACAGATTTATTTTAGCAAATTGAAAAAAAAACATAAAAAGGCACACTTACGCACAGAAGCACACACAGCCCTGCATGATGGAGGTAATGTAGTGGCCATTATTAAGGAAATAACCCATGAGTGCTGGACTAAAAGCCCTCATGTAGAGCAGCAGTATGAGTAGCAAAAACCTTTTTTGTGAAATCCCTGCAGATGCAATACCAGACAAAAGTTCTCCATCCTTCTCATTCAATGTTTTTTCTTAATTTCTAAATTGTAGATTAATACTGAAGACATCCAAACTATGAAGGAGCACATATGGAATTATGTCATAAACAAAGCAGTGTAAAACAAGCCAGAGTATGCTTTATATTTTAGATTCTTTAAAGTAGCCACCTTTTGTTTTGATTCTCTCAGTGAGAGAGAATCTCAATCACGAGGTAGTCACATCACCACTGAAACATTGCAGTACTTATTAAGGCAATAAGGTAAAGAAAGGCATAATGAAATCAATCAGAGCAACAACAGATGTAAAAAAGACTTGCTGTTGAGGCTTATAAAACTGTTCATCCTGACCTAGTTCAGCAGACAGTAACTGAGACACCAAGATAAAGAGGAAAAAGTCCTGTACAACAACTTTTCCTGTGGTTTCCTATTTTTCTCTACTATTTCTCTAGAACTTGTAAATTTCTTACTGAAGTTATGCTTTAGCTTGTGAGTCCATAATGCAGCAGACATCCAGAGAAAAAGTGTTGGTATAGTGTTTTCTTATTTTATTTTGTTTCAGTCCCTTTAAAAATGGGCTTTTTAGTGCTCATGGCTAGTCATCAATCAACTAATTACTACAGAAATTCATGGTCCCCAGAGAACTATGGTGATACTCTGGTCCTTCCTCTGCAAAACTTTTTAGTGATATTTAGCAAATGTTCAGAGAATGCAATGCTAATATTTTGCTAGGTTCCCTGCAGAACACATAAACCAGGCCAAGACGTGAAGTGGTGAAAGGTTTGGCGCTACCTGTGGTTTCTAAAAATGTCTTCTTTCAATTCTTTTAACTGCCTTTGACCTTTCCAGAGATCACGGGAGCCACAAAAATGGAACTGCATCATGGGCACACACTGGGAGCTTGCTGTTCACAGGTTTAAAATTTGGGATCACTACTTTCCTTTGAATTTGTTACCGTCAGCATCAGAAAAAACTTTTTATTTCTGTCACCAAAGCTGACATTTACTATTTTAGGGATTTTATATTTGATCAGTTTTTACATTTTGGCCACTGTATATAGGTCACACTGGGAGAAAAGTCTACCATCCATTTCAGTCCACATTGTATGGTATTTGATGGCAGGAAAATAGGAACAAGTCTCAAGCAGCTCTCTTGTGACTTTAGATTTCTGTGTCAGCTCAGTAACAGCTGTGATTACATTCAATTCACAGCTTCCGACAAACTTCAAAACTGACCTGCAACACAGGCTTCAGTGAGACCCACTGACTGTGACGCATAAATCTGACATGATGATGAGTCAGTAGATCTTGTTTGGTAATCCCCATTTACCACTGACCCATATTACAAATTGCCAAATGACAGTCAAATTGACATGATTACAAATGACAAAACCAAAACTGGTCAAGCTGACTTGCGTATGCCAAACTGGAGCATTATCCCTATTTTATCAAAGTAACAGAGCACTCCCCTGAAATACAACTGAACTCTGATTAAAGTTGTCCTAGACTTTTTCAGGGAAAAGAAGCAGAGCACTTCTTTACAATGATTCATGACACGTATCGTTTTGTTAGAGTTTAGGAGTCCCTGGACGTACTGCTACCATATGCTACCATAGCTTTAGAACCTTCATTGTTAAAACAATGTTTTACTAGATGTGATGATCACAATCGTACGATCCACAGGAATAAGATTTTAGAGTAATAATATTTTCCATTCTGTGTAACTGTCTAGCTCGCATGTCTGTAATTCTCAGTCTGTTATTTAAATCTGTAAGGAAATCTGAGTCTATGCACATGAATATGCATATGAATATGTGTATGCGTATGTTTCCATATGGGCTGTCTGTATGAATCAGGCTGCAGTCGTCAGTCACTCATATGCTAGCACAATGGAAAACTAAGTATTTGGACAAGGAAATTAACCAGATGGGGGAAAAACTAACATTCGTCGGCTCAGTCAGTGTTTTCCTTTTTTTATTTGCATAAATAGCAGTATGTGCTGAAGGCCCCTGGGTCAAAGGTTAGTGCCTTTCTTGATTAAGAGTGAATGAAAAAAAATCCATCTGGCTCTTGCTGAATATGAGAAAAGGTTTAATATTAACATGTGAAAATATCACGTCCACTGGAGGTAAGACATTAGTTATATGGTCTCCAGGAAAATGTAGGTCACAGGCTCATCTCTACAGTTCCTTCGATGAATTCCACTGGTAGAGCTTGGGTAATGTTCAACCTGAGAGAAAGCTGTTGCCTGCCAATTCAGAGCCGACACAATCTGATCCAGATACTTACACACTCACAGATAATGGCTTGTGGCAGGGGTGTGGAAAAGACCAATTTACCAGCCAATTTAAAGCAGTTGAAATGAAGAAAATCTCCTTTCTTCTGAGTGTCAGATGTGTCTTTGACACAGTCCACTTATTTCAGCAAGATGACAACACTTAACAATTCTTGCAGCTCTTAGCGATTGTTAATACTGTATGTGGGGCTGAGCAACAATACTGAAATCAGTGTCAAGATATCATGATAATGCTTTCTAATACTTAGATAATGTGGGATTGTAATGAATTAATCAACTGACTATTTTTTTACCAGAGCTTAATCAATCAATCATTCAAAAACCACAAATCTGAATATCATGGTGGTGCTAGTAGAAAAGTAAGGGGATCACCATCAGTAAGATTCATCCTGACAAATTTTCATCTTTCAGCAGTCCAGACTGTGTGATTGTGTGTGAAACAGTAAAATCTTTAAAGAATAATAATAACTATGCTTCTCACTCTGCAGAAAAGACCTGCAGCACAGCCTTGAAAATTCCTCTGAGAAATTTTAAATCTTTAGTAAGCTTATGGCTGGAATAACATTTGGTGACTGTTTTTAATTAGCGAGGCTACACGTGTGCGTCCGAGTTGATAGTTGTTCTGCAGCCAAAAAGAACGATCTTGTTGTGACCTTGTGGTTGTGTAATTTGCAAAATCATAATCTTGATCTCAGTGAGATTTCCTGATTAAATAAATGTTCAGCTCAGGAGTGGGGAGAATGAGAGCTTGCCAATCACTGACCTAGTTTTGAGAGAAGACAGAGCTGTAACTATGATCTTATGACACTTTCTCATAAAATGAACACAGGCCAGATGCGACATTCGTCTTTTTCTCGTTTTCATCATCGTCCAGCCTGTATTTCTCCAGAGAGCCCTGCTGCTGTCCCATCTGCCCTTTGGTGTATCGAATGAAAAGAATATATGACTGAAAAGCAGGATGAAAACAGAAACCATGATGTCTTCTTTATGTGGAGAGGGAAAACTGCAAATATAATGTATACTTTCTGACATTTGCAGTGTTTTCTGTACGTTGACTTTATTATTCTTATGTGCTCTATACACTATTAGTTTACTTTGAAAGTAAATGCAAAGCTCATGGAGTTAAGGGGTGAAGCTGATGAGGAGGAGAGCACCACATGAACACTGCTACACTGCTGCGTAAAAGATCTGAATACAGCCTGATCAGAGAGCACAGGAGAACATAAAGAGCATCTGTCATGTTTAGCAAGAAATTTCAACTCAGGCTAGAATTCTGTCAATAAGTAATTGGAGTAACCTTTGAACAAATGAGGCCCATGCAGAACAGATGACATTCTCTGTGGTCTAATGTATAGCTGGAGATGTTGGCAACTTCCAATTAATTATGACACTGACATATACTGTGGGTTTATCTACGTAAAAAAAGAACTCAGGGTAAGTACATCTACTGAGCGATCCACTGAGTCAGTCTTAAGGGACAGAGAAATACACACTAATGTTTCTGTTTGATTGAAAAGCACTTCAAGTCCTGTCGTTATCTTACCTGTGACGTAGAGTAAATGCGAGGTTAAGGCATGCGTTTGGAGGGAAGGTTAGAGAGGGACATGTGGAGGAGGTGGAAATGGATG
>NW_026115577.1:0-26415 GCF_001640805.2 Lates calcarifer | reverse complement strand
GGCTCGGGCCCGGCGGCGACCGGCGGACCGGGATTTTCTGGAGCTGAAGGAGACCGTGTTGTCTTGGGACGCCCAGATCGGCTCCTCATCTTCGGTCGGTTTCATCCAATGCCTCGGCCCCCACTCGGCTTCAGTCACATGAGCTGTCACAACAACGAGGAACCACAACAGCGAGGATTTTGAACGCAGCACAACCATGTTCCCCGTTGACAGCGAGTGACCGTGAACTCACCACAAACAGAAAACTACGAGCATTTCTTTTACACTGTTTATCTGGACATGAGAGGTCGCCCCTCTGCTTCCCTCTTTAAAAACAGTCTTACTTCCTAAATTCACCTCCACATATTTGAGTCAGGGGGCGGGCCATGCTGCTGTCTACGGCGGTCGTAGCGGGACACGCAGCCTCAAAAGGCGCAGCTCGAAAACGAGATTTCCATCAGTGCGAAAAAATCAGTTGCTGGGTGCCACTTTCAGTTTCATTATTTCTCCAGCTCCCGGATACCAACTACCACTGTAGAGCTGAAATAATAATAATACCTGATGGTAAGAAAAATCATTTGATCCTAAATCATTCATTGATGAAACAGGACACAAACACGACAAATTAGTAAAACATAAACCAGATTTAAGTCACAGAGTCCTTCTACAAGAGCAGAACTACATGCTGGAGTGTGGAGGAGCTGTCAAAGCTGACATTTTACTTTACTGGTGCAAATTTCCAACAAATTTACAGTTAGTGAAAATATTTAGACCAAAATGATGTGGAGTAAACCTGAGGCCTCTTAAGGGTCTCTGGGGTCAGTGACCTTGACTGTCAGTGGTAGTACAGTACATTTCCCTCTCTGAAGAGACATGAGGACTTTCTGCTTAATAAACTTTTTTCTTGGGGATTAGGGACTTGCATAATTGACTTTTACTGGTTTTATTCATGCATCCAAGTCACTATTCTGTCCTTTTAACTACATTTATTTGAAGCAGGTAGTTGTTATTTTACAGAGGCTCACAAAAACAAAAGATTGGGTAAAGTTTATTTATTCAACACAGAAAAGGAAGAACAAAAGCCAAATAAAACTAGAAAACCATGCATTATACATTATACAATACACATCATCAACTAAATACAACAAGCACAGAAAATAAAAGCTGTGGTACTGGCTCTTCATCGTGGTTCTTTGGTTTACTAATAGAAATATGAATATGAATATTTTTGAATAATGAGACATTCTCACAGATGAATTGTTTAAGATGAAGTTGGTTTTCTATGAAATGTTCTGGCTCCTGTTTGAATTAAATCTTCAAATTGTTTCGCTGGTTGCTTCATTATTTTGTAACAATAGCGTTTAAAGATTGTGCCAACCAGCCTGTGATGGAACCACTAATTACCTTAAATTTAGAAAACACTTGTGTACATTAAACGTAATTAAACGTATTCATTTATAGCTGGTGAGATAATTCAAACATAAAGTATGCCAGAGAAATACAGCACAAAGTGAAAGGTGTGCAACCAACCAAGGTCTCTCCACTGAAGTGTTTCACAAACTCCAAGTCCTGTATGATCTTCTATGATCCCTCCATTATAACACATGCCAAATTAAGCCCTGTGATTCACGGAATAATTGACGATCATCGACCGACATCATCCACTCCAGCTGTGCGTAAAAGCGCCATGTGCGCAAAATGAGCGTTAATGGATCCCCGTGGCGCAATGGCGCATCATCATCAGAGAAGACGCGCTTTGTCTCTCCTCCGGCATTAAGACTAATCACCAGAGAGGTGTAGACTACCTGCACACAAAATATCTCGCATTAGCCGTAACCCAGCCTAAAAGGATTCAGCTTTTATACTTTTATGCGAAGGGATTTGGGTGAAATTACGCACCGGTTTGCAAACGATGGAGATAGTTAAAGTTGTTCTGATACTCGTGTTGCTCCTGACAAATGTGTTCTGTCAAGATATGGATGATGACAGCTGGAGAGAAGGCAGCGAGGAGGTAAGACTTAACTTAACTGCATATGTGAATTAATTAGAAATGACCATTTATGAAAAATAATTTAAAAACCAAAAACAATTTATATTTCCATGCCATTTTCATTTCCATAAAATCTTCGCTGAAACAAACAATTACTACTAATAATATTTGTGTTTCGGTTTAAAAGCTCTTGGAAAAATGATTTCTTTGACTCAGTTACTGGTGGAAATTGAGAATAATTTGAATAGGTAGAGACAGAGAGAGAGAGAGTCTCTATCTTTACATTCTGTCTCTCTTTTCTTAGAATAAATGGACAAACCCTGAAGTAATCCAAGATATATTAGTGAGAATGATCAGAAAACCAGGACCACGCCAATACCTCGGACTCATGGGGAAGAAAGACTCTGGTAGGGCTCTTTAATGCCACACTGCATCACACCAATAAACTGTTCTTATGTTCATGTTTTATGTTATTTCTTCCCTCCAAACAGCAAAAGTGCAGACAGCTCGTAAACGTAAGTATTAACATTATTTTTGCATTATTTTGTACAGATCAGTAAATGACATTTACATAATAGCTGTTTTATCTGTTTCATTCCCAGGGCACAAATTTCAAACCTTTGTGGGTCTGATGGTAGAAGGAGCTTTGATGAACAAGGTAAGGATTTATATTAAGTATTCAGCATCATTTCATTTCAAATCTGCCTGGTAACAGCTGATTTCATCACAACAGGAGCCCAGTGAGCTGCAGAGAGGACTGAAGATTACTGAGGAAAACGATATTGTTTTGCTTTTTTCATTTCAGACTGACAGAAAGGTTTTTTTGGTTGTTTGTTTTGTCAGTCTGTCATCGTTTCATAAAAATGTAACATCTAACAGTGGAGTTTGGCAATGTTGGCAAACACTTTAAGGCAACCAGCGACATCTAGTGGGAAAACAAAGCGGTGAAAAACATTGGAAATATTAAATGATCACTACAACTAATTTAACAGTGATATTTTCAATGATATAAAAAGTGTCATGTACTACTTCACAATAAAAGTCTACATCATTCTCCATAATAAAACCATCTCACTCCTCAATATCATCACAGGTTTATTAAGTGACTTTGTACAATACAAATGAAAAATAAAATTAAAAATACATAGATGGAGTACATAGCCAAAGCAAATTGCGGTGTCGACTCTTCATTTCCCACTCATCAGTTCCGCAGAGTTTTTTTTCCAACACGTCCAGGATCACTGTTGTATGTGAAAGTGTGTTTTTAAATCTTTTTTTTTTAAGTCAAACAGTGGACGCTGCTGTCAAGTCTCTGAGAATTCTCTAAACATACAAAAGAAGTTATTACTTCAGCTGGCTCGGTATATATATAAAAATAAACTAAAGTGAAATATAACACTTAATGACATTATAAATGGTGGTCCAAGGCTAGTGGAGATAGCGAAAAACACAAGAGGAAAAAGAAAGCGTTACATTTCAGAAAAAGAAGCTTTAGCCATATTTTTTTTATCTATAAAAAGGCCCAAGGTGCATTTTTATCGTTTTTCTTGGTTTCAGGTTTTTCTATTGACACCATTTCATTTCAGGCTGTCGCACTCACAGGAGGAGGGTTAACTGTTGACACTCAAAAACAAAACAAAAAGGATTAGTTAATGCCTTGTCCTCTTCTTACTTTAATACATGACAGAAGATCAGGTTAATGTTCATATACTGTTACTGTCATTTTTTCCTGTAAACAACTATAATTCACCAGAACATGATTGTACAACAGTCAGACATGACTCATGGGTATTTTATTTGTCTTTGCTCTCCATAAAACTGTACACATCAGTCATTTAAAAGCAACCTTGGGAGGGGGGAAAAAGAGAGCAGCAGGTTGGGGCGAGGACAGTATTTAGTTATAACAACAACAATAATAATAATAACATCAATAATAATAATAATTAAAATAATAATATGGGTTTGGCCTTTCTAAAATGGGGTTATTTTTTTCTGCTGTTATAGTAAACACATTCTTTAATGATGATGAGTCCCGAGGCAGCAAGGGGGCTGGGGGCTCCGTGGTGGCGGTTCTGACTGTACATGCAGACCTTTCTCCACCCACCCCACCCCCCCCTCACATACCCACAAATACCCCCAGTGCCCACCTCTAGTGGGTGGGAGCAGGAGCACAGCTGTGCTGGCAGACAGAGCAGGGCCAGAGGAAGAGGAGGAGGAGGAAGAGGAGGAGGAGGAATAGGAAGAGGAGGAGTAGGAGGGCGATGTCAGTGCCACACACTGGCGTCCTGACCGGCAACGTTGGCAAACAAAAACAACTCGAGTTGGGTGGTCCTGCCGACTGTCTTTAAAAGATCTTGCCTTTCTTTTTGTTTTTCTCCAGAGTCCTGCACAAGAGGGAAGACACATATGTAATCAGTGAGCATATTTAAAATAATATTTATAACAAATAGATACATCATTTTTAAGTTGTGTCTGAAGTGAACCAGATAGTAAAAAGCCAACGCAGAGCTGAATGATGATCTATAGCTGTTATGTCGAGTTCTGCCCACCTGTCGAGAGCTGCATGACCACCACGTGGGTGCACGCAGCTAAAATGGAAACTACACAATCACAGGTTAAAAGTGTCCATGAGTTCTGTCTGATGATTATTTTTCTTCCATCCTTATTTGAAAAAAGTTTACAGGCTTGAAATAGTACAAATATTTTCTGCTCATGCACTGTGTTGCATTTTACACATGCAGACATTATTGTGTAAATCAGCAGCTGAACATTGTGTTTGTGTGTTGTGTCAGTTTCTTTCATTTAGCAGAAGGACAATGAGCCCAGACATGCAGCCAGAGTCATTTAGAATTAACTTAAGAGGCAAGAAGAGCAAGGAATCCTGCAACAGATGGCCTGGCCCCTCAGAGCCCTGATCTCAACGTCATGGGGTCAGTCTTGGGATAAGGCAGCAGTAATCCATTTACCCATCCCTGAAACTTACAATCTACACCAACCCCCACAGTGTGTGGACTTATGCTTTATATAGAAGTGTGTGCACACCTTTAATACATTTGATAAAATATACAGCTGAACCATACAAACTGTGACAGTGAGAGTCAGATATACCTGGAGGCCTCCAGTTTCTGCTGCTCCAGGCGTTGCTGGGCCTCCCAGTTTGCTCTCTCCTCCTCAAACACACGTCTCTTCTCCTCCAGCTCCTTGTGCTGAGCCTCCAGGTTCTTCTTCATCTGCTCATGACGCCGCTGCAGCTACAGAGACACAGGAAGGACAAGGGAGGTCATCAGCATTTCAAAAAACATAACACGTAGACTGCAAAACGTGGGAAATACAGAGCTTTTCACACGATGTAATACTCTCGTCAGTTACTCTGCATATAGAGACAAACCTTTGAACAGCATTTCTAAGCTTAACAACAAATTAAACTGTGTGGTGTTAGGTGAATACTGTGCTGAGGGAAATTAACAGCTGATTTAATGGAGAAAGAAATGAGAAAACAGATCTGCAAACTTAAACTGCAAGAAAAATAAAGCTGCAAATCATCTACAAATCAGCAAACCAGCACAAACAGCGCTGCTTTTACACTCTTCATGTAGCATTGTTAAAGAAGGAACCTCTCTCAATGCAACAGTAGAAGACTGTACAGGACAGCACTCAGTCTGAGTATCAGTCAGTCTGGTGTAAACAAATTTACAGTTGTAAAACAACTTGTTGCCTAAGTATATAAAATATATTAATATTGACATGTTTTCCTGATTTGAAAAACTATGTCATGTTTGTGCTGTAATGAAATCTCATTTTGTTGCAATAATCATATGGGAATAATAAAAGAGAGATAATGCCTCCATGTGTTCAACAGATATTTATACAGATGCGTTTACTGAGACAGTCTGCATGCACATTTACATGCAGACAGCCTCTATCTAAAATCAGGTTTTCGGGGGAACTAGCAAACAGAACATCCACTTACACAAATCAACAGCACGCTTTCATACAGCTCTCTCTCTCTCACTTCTAACCACATGTCACGTCAGCACGAGAGGGAGGAAGGCGCTCAGACAGATGAGTAACTTCACAACTGCAGCTTTCATTAACACAGATGTGTGTGTGTATGTGTGTGCGTGTTTTACCTCTGCTTCAGAATCTTTGAGCTTCTGCACTTTTTCCTTGACTTTCATCTCAAACACCTGCTCCATCTCCATCTCCATTTTCTTCATCTTAGCCACATGCTCTCGCCTTTCCTCCTCCATCTGGGCCAGAGGACTCCTGCACGGGGAGCACGTGAACGCAAGCACAAAGAAACACGCACACAAACACACATAGATTAAGACCAGCTCTGCACTATATCACCACCTTACTCATAATGGTAGTGTCAGCCATTACTAGCACTCTCAAGATAATTTTCTGGTGGGACTCTTAAAAACTGAATTTGTTGAATGTAATTCTGTTTATTTAGCAACGTCAGTATTGACTGTTCTGCAAACTGAAATTTCATCTAAACAACTCCTCTTGAATATGTTTACGTGCAGATTGTAATACTTTATATAAGAGGGAAAAGATGATAAGGAGAAAGAAGTTGGAAAGTAGAACGGAGATGGAATAGAAATAGCTGGATTCTGGTTTTAAACAGTGGAACATGGCAACAGGGGTTGGACACCTAAAACATGCCAACTGGATCCTAAAATTGTTTGGACTGGTTGAATAAACTGGTAAAATTTACAGCTTTTTCTCTTCCAGAACAACCAGAAAAACAAAAATCTGACTTTAAAATCTGTGCAGTAGATTGCCATAGCTTTGTAAAAATCTCAAGTTGCACATCATCCCCCCATTCCCCACAGAAATACGAACTGTTGGGGTACAGGAGGAAAAACAGAGCAAGAGGTTTCAAGTTTTAGGAATGAGAGGATCCAACAAGGCTGTAAAAGGAACAGGAAACCAAACCAACCACAAGACATTTCTGGGAATCAGAGGAGGGACCCAAAAGCACGTAATGCAAGGAACCTGTGAACACTGGCTGTTAGTGCCGGTGGTGGGTTAAATGTTAGTAAAGCTCAACAGGACAGTTTGTGGCAGTGTAAGTGTACAGAGACCTGTCATGACATATGTGCAGAGGTTCTCGAGAAACCTTCAAACATTGCTTTTATACATGTTACTTGACGTGTTACTTGAAAAAGGCGGAACTAAACTACAATGGCAGTGCAGCACCCAGACAATTTACAGATTGCATGTGCCAGGGTTTACTGTGACGACAGTTTCTACACCATCACCCAGACACTATCGAAGTGGAGCAGTCACTTCCAGCAGTAACAAACCACACTGACTTCCTACATCCAGCAGCCCGATGAGGATTGCTTGGTATTGTAAATCGCCTACACTGAATGTTTGTAAGTGGTGCTATTTGTGTGACAATATACAGGGTCAGCCGAGAACGACAGAGATCCATGCTTTCACTGTGTAACGCTGTATTTGCTGTGCTTTTCGCTTACAAACCAAGTCATTTGCGTCCAAGAAAGTGGATTAACGCAGGCCAAGCAATCAGCCCCTACTAATAGGCACATTTTGGACAGGAACTGCATTAAGTGAAAAAATAAAGTTGGAATGCAGCACCGCCACACAAACACATTTATGTGTCGAGTGGAAACACTGTGGGTTGAATTTCAACACTGTTGTCTTGCATGTCATAAACACTGGTAACCACTCTGAACATCTCATGTGCAGGTCTCTGTTATTAGTCAAAGCGGAGCTAACAAAAGTAGCAGGTGGAAGCAGCGATGAAAACACCAGCGGAAAGACTTAAAGGATTTGTTGTTGAAAAAAAATTGAAAGCATCACATTCGCAGCTGTCAGACTAGGTTTATAAGGAGGTGTGGCAATCCACAGTCTTCCCCCTGCTGTTCCTGGAAACTTCTACTGACAGTGTGGGGGGAGTTGAGGGGGAAAGCTGACCCGAGTCAACGGGGGGAGGAGAGAAAACACCCTAACGCAGCCAACGAAGGAGAATAGAGGAAAGATACAGAGAAATGAACGTCTTAAATAGGGGTCTGAAAAATAAGTGAAAAAATGACCACTTACATTCCTTCAACTGTGTCAAGTCTAAAAAACAAAAACACATACAACCAAATACACACACACACGCACACACACACGCACAGACACACACAGCATGCAATGATGAGGTCATGCACTAACATAAAACTACAGTCTATTAGACGTGTTCAGTGACTCAAACTGCTTTTTCACTGCAAATGGAAAAAAAAATAGAAAGCTCGGAAAAAATAACAATGTGGGCTTTGTGAGCTGGGTGTCAAATACACGAGCAGAGTTGGTCAAATGTTTAGCTGTGTGTTAGCATCAGCAGTGTGAGGCCTCTATTCAGCTGTAGAGCAAAATCAGTGGCATGATTTTATGCAAAGTAGTACAGTGAGAGGCTTATACACAAGCAAAATCATTGAGTATTTTTCCAAACATCACAAACACAGGACAAATGGCCGATGAATGAACTCCCAACTTTGGCTTTTCCAGTTACATGGAACCTAAATACGTCAATAAAATAGGATATGAATAAATAATTAAGCAGTGACTCATCTCTAATCACTTCCTACTGGCCTAATGACATGTTGCTTTCACAAATGTGTCAGACACAATTTAACACATGCAACTGGCAAAAAAAGTGGCTGATTTAAAACAAATAAAACTTACAATACCAGAAACACCATTTGAAATGCAATTATACAAGTTGACTAACATATTAGTGCCAACACATCCTGCAACATTTGTATCTGTAGATTCCATTAAACGTGAAATTTAATCAGCTTGAAAAGTAACCAACTATTCAGAGGTCCTGTTGTAGTCTACACAATCTAAGTTGCAGTTCATCAAAAATTTATTTTATTTACTTTTAAATCATTCAGTGAACATCTCTTTCTTGCCTGCCTTGACTACAACCTCTGCCTCTAATGTGTGTTTTTCTGGGACTTACTTGGTGGACAGTTGTCCTTTAGCCCTGTTGTTGTCCACTCCATTGTAGGTGACAGCGGCCAGCTTCCTGCTGCGGTAGTTTTCATAGTGGACGTTGTTTGTCACGTCCTTCAGGTCCTGCATATGAGTTCTGGGGAGGGACAACAAAAAATTCTAAATGTCTAAAACACTTGAAGCAACGTTTCATGTGCTCTTTCAGCTAAAACTCCTCTAAGTTGAAACAACTGCTGTCATTTAAGTGTTTATTAGATGTAAATAATTCAAGGTGCTTATCCTCTTTGTATTTTTCAGTACCTGATGAGCATATCCCTGAGGATGGTGAAGTCGCAGTGGTCACTGTTCTCAACTAGGAGGAAAAACAACAAGTCAGCCAGACAATTATCAGGATTTAAAAACCAGTAACCTTGTTTTTACCGTCAACAGAGTAACATCTTGGGTCTGACTCACTAGAAAATACAGACCAACATGGGAATCTTCAATTTCTGTTTTCAGGAATGCTGTCCTCGCTGTCCTATCCTTACTTAACATTTTTTGTAAATGTGTCACCTCTTTGTATTTAGGTGTTTTACTTACTTTCTTTCCTTTAACTGAATTCAGCATTTAATCAAGCATTTTTAAAGTGGTAATACTGCACCAACTAAACTTACGTACCTTCTGCAACCCCCCAGGGGTATTGTCTCCCTCTGACCCTCTTGCCGTTCACCTCAATGATGGTGTTGCTTCCTACTACAGCCAGTGGCAACTTGTCCTAGTAAAAGAACAATATATATGTAAGATTTATACAAGAGGTTTGTAACAAACAAGTGTATTTATGTAATTTGATGTGACGCACCTTTATCTTCTTCACCAGCCTGTTCTCCTCTTCATCATCTGTCTCAGGGAACTCGTAGATCTTGATTTTGTGCTCTTGGATTTCCCGCATGATCTAGTGCAGAACAGGGACAAGAGAAGATCTTTGAGCAACCTCTGCCAGAGCTGCTGACTGGAAATGGCTGATATCAAATTGTCTGCTGTGAAATCCTTGCAAAAGCAGCTGTATGTTATGTTTTCAGCTGATAAATGAGTGACACATTTCTGTGGGCACATCCTGTCCATACTCAAGCTGACGTATTCTTTTCTTTGTCGTGTCATGATCTATTTAGTTTCAGTTTGCAAATTTTCATTCTCCTCACACTGTCTAGGGTTAATATAGTGACTTAACACAGGATGAAGACAAAGTTTTAGCCTAGCTTGATGTTGAAGATGCATTTTTGGGGGTTTGTCATTTTGTTTCTGTGCTTCTTTTTCAACTGCCTCACCTTGATGTCAACACTAAACCTTCTAGATACTTTCTCAATACTTAATTCAATTACACAACACTGACTAAAAATTAACGTAACATGGCTGGTTAAACGATGTTGACGCACACCAACAATGTCTCTATAAAAGTACAGGAGAGAAGCACAGTGCAAAAAGGAAACATGCAAATTCAGCCCTTTTCTTTTTAAATTATATGTTTGTATATTTTACAGACAACTTTTCACAAAGTTTAAGACATGTAGGTCACTGTTGTACGAAATGCTGCAACATCACAGAGGCTGTTCTTTACTTGGCTTGTCTTCAAATTTTGCCATCATAATGATAACCTACAGTAGAAAAATGAAAACAAATAAGCTTCTGAGATCATTTTTCTGCAGCTGTGGAAACCACTGACCTGCTTCTTGAACTGTTGGCATTCCTCTGGGGTGAGGGTGTCTGCTTTGGCGATCAGTGGGATGACATTGACTTTCTCATGCAACCGTTTCATGAACTCGATGTCCAGAGGTTTCAGTCTGCAGAGATAAAGACAGAGTTTTACATGTAATTTAACTTAATATAATTGAGTGATATCAAGTTACTGTCCTAGTATTGATATCTTAAATGTACAAGCTCCAGACCAGTCTCTTTATAATGGAGTTATTATGGGAATTAATTGGGATATTTTGAAGGCTTGGATTTACATTTGATCACCGCTCCTTGCTCTTAGCTCTCCTTTAGGTAACACATGAATAAATGTAGTTAAACCAAATATAGAAACATATCTGTGACGCCTGACTTTTTTGTAGTGTCTAAAAAAATGACCTTGAAGTCATGAGAAAGTTGCTATTCTTGGCTGTTTTTGAGCTGAATAAATAACATTTGACATTTAAGAGTTATTGAGTTATAGTTTTGCATTTCACTTTGTATTTTGCAATAAAATAACATCAAATCTCATGGATTTGTGGAAGTATCCCTCTGACTCAAAATCTAGCCCTGGAGCAGAATTTGTTATTTTTAGTAGTTTGAGTAGGAGGCATGTTTGTCACATAGCCAATAGCTATGCAGGTCAATACACAGCACAGTGTAGCACTGATTCTTGTAAGAAAACCTGAATGCAACAACTGGTAGTTATCACCTGACAGAAGAGCAACAATAGAAGCAAAATCTAAGTAAAGAAGAAACTAATATATTACGTATAAATTATTATAAGACAACCCCTGACCCTACACTAACTGACCAGAAAAATGTGCTGTTGATCAAACTCAACACATCAACCTCTGCATAATTACTCACCAATCCGGCTAAACATGTCCCAGACCAGGGTCAACCCCAAACAAGCACATTTCCCAAGCTGTCCTATACAAATATGGTAACATATTTTGTAAGAGAACAAAAGATCTAGATGACTTAAAATGATAAATAAATTGGCAAAATAGTTGGCAAATAGTTTTCAGGGGATGGACTAATTGACTCATCACTGCAGTTGTGTATAATCCACATCAGCAGACACACAATACTGCCTTGTCCAGACTGCCAGCACAAATCTGTCTTTTCTGACAAATCCAGATTGTATCCAGATTCATTTTAGAAAGTCTGGGCAGGAAAAAAACACTTGTACATTTTCTCTTGAAAATCAGTGACTCCAATCAGATCTGAACAGATGAATCTCAGTCGAAATGCTCTGGCTGCTCAAATCAGATTTCAAAGTGACTCACAAAGCGCCACACAATGATGATGACGTCACATGCAGAGCAACGGTAGCTATGTCATTGCTGACGCCTGCATTGTTACTAAAACCACCAAACCATGCAGGTGGGTTGGTGATTATCAAAAAGGTAAAATCGTAAATAATCCATATTAGACCTCAAAATGCGGCATCCTTAATCAGTGATTCTATTCTTTTTTCCATATTTACAAACTTCTCTGTACATTAGCAAAACAAAACTTAATTACTGCGTGGACATATATTTCTACTGATATTACTTTATTTTATTGATATTGTATAAGCTTCACTTTCTGCAACTGTGTCCTTTTTTCTTTTATAAAGTGTAGAGAGTGACTATGTGGTTTCACGCACATAGTAAACTTATTTACTTACTCATGCTCATAAATAAGTTTAACCACAGTTTGAATAGGGCCACATTTTTATGATTTAACAGACACTGATGTGGGTGATCATTCATGATGAGTCACTGTCCTCAAACCTTTAAGAAAACCAGTCAGACTTAAACATTAAACTGTCTCTCAGTGTTGGAGGTCACTGTGCTGCTGTGTGAGAGCAGTCAGCTGGTGTTATGAGGGGATGCTCTGTGTGTGTGCGATTGTGAGAACATACGCTGCACATCCTCAAGGCTAAAGTGCTGCTTGTGTGGGTACAGAGGACAGGCTTGTACAAACACAACGTCTCTCATAGAGGACAGACACACACAGGACAGAAGAAAAAAAAAAACAATGAGAGAGGAGGACAGAGGCTTCTTCACTGCACAATAAGTCATGGTCAAGAGCTTTAGGGGCTTGTGTATATTTGCATGTACACAAATGGGGTAGCTCCACACAGCAGACACAAACACAACACTATCCAGCCCTACACGGACAAACAGCAGCATTTTCTTTTGTATTGTTAAAGCTTAAGAGCCGACACTAGGAGAAAACTTTCTTATTAACACAATTTTAAAACCATACATGCATTTAAATGAGTTAATGACCGAAAATGGCAGGAAATAACTGCTTGAAGCCTCATTTTTCAGTTTCACTACTCCCACATTTTCTGCTCTTTGACTGAACAGTGCATCACATAAGACACGAACACTCCTTAAAAGAAAGACAAGATAAGAACATCTGAGCTGACCACTAAATATAGAAGAGTTGGTGGCTTGTGAATAATAAACATTGAAATTAAAATTCCACACAGTCATCTCTTTATGAAACATTTGGCAATCGGTATCATCTGCTGGGCATTTTGCCAGCGTCTGCGCCTGTGTTGCTTGCTTCCCCCCTCTCTTTTTTTTTCTTTTTACATGCCTCAAGTTTTAACCCTTATTTTGCAAGACAAGCTGACTCAGTCTCACATTATCATTTACAGAAATGGCCTGGGTGAGCAGTAGCAGTAGATGGAGTAAGACAACACACGCACGTACTGCAAATTCAGTCACCGACCTCAGGAGCCGCCTAGTGTGACCACAGCTTCATGCTATTGGCCATTGAGCTGTTGCAGAAGCAGCTCAGAGTTCAGCACCTAGCTGAAAATGTTAAGGAAGGAAAAGGTTTACTGACTTCTCTTCCCTGGATTTTCCGGACAGTGCAGGGATCTGAACCAGCAACCTTTTGCTTCCCGCCAGTCTGATCTCTGGGGCATTACTGACCTTTTATTTCCTTTCTTGCACAATTTCTGCTCATTTCCTCCCACTGTTCACCCCTCCCTTTCCAACCTTTTCCTTTCTTGAATCCTATTCAGACCTTACTGCCATCCACTTGCTTTGTACTGAACAAGGCGGTGACATTTGAGAGTTTGATTCATACTAGATCTGTGTGACAACATGGGTGCTGTAGGGTGCCTTGGATGAAAGCATTCACTAAGAAGGTATTTATTGTCTTATGAAATTGCCTCCCAGACTCACCCATGTCCCGAGGGGGCGATGAAGTACAGGCAGCAGTGGATTCGGCTGTCAGGCATCTGTCTTCTATTCACCCGCGACTCTGAGTTCAGGTAGTCTTCAAACTTGCTGTCTATGTGGTCAATGATTGGCTGCCAGCTGCATGATAGAAATTATAGCTACAGATTAGAAACAAATCCTCACAAAGATGCAGAAGCACTCCTAAATTAGGAAAGGTGGAGAGTAGCTTTGACATTTTAGGGATTATAAATGAATATTATCTGAGTTGCAGTTGTGGTGATTCTTACCAGTTGCTGTTGTCGACAGCATCTCCGAACCCTGGGGTGTCAACTATTGTGAGCAGCAGCTGGACACCGCCTTCCTTTATTAAAACTTTGGATTGCTCCACCTGACACAGGAGGAAGAATGAAGGGCACAATGTGTTTACTTCTGCCACAAACTGTGCCTCTGAAACCAAACCACTTAATCAATAATAAAAACAAAAACACAGTTTGGAGGGTGTGGTGCAAAATCATTAGCACTGTAAGCTGATCGCATCGCAGATCATATATTTCATATAGAAAACACTTGAAGCTAGCAGCATGTAGCAACACGCCATCTCACAGTGTGCAATTAGCTAACTATGCTGAGAAACCAGAAAAGCACACAAGCATCTGGAGACAGCAATGCTGTCAGTCAGGAGCCAGACAGATAAAGTGCAGCACCTGAGGCACTCAAGATTCAGGACAACATTGTGTTATTAGAGAAGATAAACATTCATAGCAGGAGCTGACACAGAGTTTGACTTAATTAAACCATGAGGAGAAACTATGGATTTTCTTTTCTCACCAAATCCCATAATTCCCTTCTCCTTACAATATTCAAATGTTTGCTTACGTTCAATCTTAGGAGTCACTATTTCTGTATTCTCTGATACATAGTCAGAGAGGCATAGATAATTCATTCAGATCTTAACAAAGCATGTTCTCTGGCACTGCTCAATACTCACGTTTTATAAACAATGCATTCACATTTGTTTTCATTATAATACATTATGTTACTTAATGCTTCTGTAACTCATAAGAGGCCAAGAATTTAATATCCCTGTATTCATCTTAATGGACTCAAAGGCACTTAATCCACTTGAGAGCCACATACTTGAGAACATATTTAAACAAACTGCTAATTAAGTAGGTATTTATGTTACTGACATAGATATACTCAGAGACAGTACAGAATCTGTTTTGGTTGGTTCTGTGACCAAAGTGCTGGCCACATTTTAGAATAAAATGTCAAAACCTTGGTTTGGACGGCTGCCAAAGCTGTTTAAGTGTGCTATTTTTCAACTGTGATATTTGGTCTATTTAATGCTGTATCTAAAAAAGGCAGCTGGCAACTTCTCTATCTGTTTTTTTTTTTGTTTTTTTTTTTTTCCGACAAACGCTACCAACACAGGTGTGCAAGAACATCTTAGCTCAACGATGACATTTATTGCCCAAATGTACCTGCACAGTCTTTTTGATTCGATGTGAAGGTCCAGGATACTCTGCTGAATACAGGTCTGTCAGGAACAGAGAGTTGATCAATGTGGATTTGCCAAGCCCTGATTCACCTGAAACAGAAAACAAGGAGACAAATTAGAACATAAAGTATTGCATTGCATGGAATAACACACTGAGAATCTATAGAACAAAACCCACGCCATCCATTATACCCACAAAGATCACTGTTGACATCTTAAAAGACTATCAAAGGGCATGTGTCTAGCCGGGGATGAGACTGACATTTGTCCGGGACATTAATCCATTTGGGTAGCAGTTAAAAGGCTAAGGAAACAACACAGACAATCAGCCATTGTGTGCCCAGTTTCCAAGTTCCCGATGAAAAGGATCATTAGTGGAAATGACCACTGGCACTGCCTGCATTGGCTGATGGCCACAAGTCAATATTTAACGAGCCACCATTTACACCAAAGCTACAGTCAAAGGGTAAAGCGTGGAGCTTGCACTGTGGCATTTGCATATTGTATATTTTATGCATGGCATGTAACTATCTGTTGTGGATATGTGCTTGTTAAATGTACTGCAATGTGAAGTGATGACAGGCCTATGAAAAGAGCTGCTCTGCAATGTGTGAACTGAACATGTTGTTGGTTCATGTGTTTCATGAGGCATGGACAGACGTGCCAGTCACTGGTGGTAATACTAGTCCCACCGCTCTCTTTCCCTTCCTCCATCTTTCATCCTCTTTTCCTCTTTCACACCATGCTGGTGACGCATTGCATTGCACGGCAGGGACATGTGGGCTCACGGCTCTTCAGAGCCAAGAAAAGCTGAATATTGTGGGTCTGTGTGTGTGTGTGTGTGTGTGTGTGTGTGTGTGTGTGTGTGTGTGTGTGTGTGTGTGTGTGTGTATCTGTGCAAGAGGGTGATACCATAAAAACAATGGCAAGCATTTAACTAGAAACAAGCACAGGGGACCTCCTCTATTTGACTTGTTGCTAGATGTTATGCCATTTTTAATCTTTTCTTCAATTATTCCCAAAACGAAGCAGTCTGTAGCAAACACACTGAAGCATTCACAGGCCCCAGAGGACCACTTGGTCGCCATCCAGCAGCTTTTATAAAGAACGCTTAAGAGGACTAGAGCAAGCAAAATCCAAGTTTGGAGACTGATTAGCAGTTCTATAAGCAAAAAAGAACCTGTAAAAAAACTGACTGGTGTGAATGCAACGTGAGATGCGCTATTTTTAGAGGCATGCTGGGTACAAATTCTATTGGTCCCACCACAGGAAATGGTTTTGACCCGAAGAAACATTTTCCCTCCAAACAGAGACTGATCAGCCGAGGAGGATCTTGGCTCAATGTCAACAACCACATCCAAGCATTTTAAAAGAATGTCTGCATTTTTGATTCGCTGAGTGCAGCTCTAGATAAATCCAATCCAAATGTTTCTGCTCTCAAGACAATGTTCAAGAACCTGACATTGAGATTAATTCAAATAAGAGCAATGCATTGGTCCCCTCCTCTCTGACTCAGCAATTGATACTACAAAGCTGGGGGCATGTCCCTTGTGTATACACATACACACACACAATTTCTTTCTCTCCCTCTCAACAAGAAACCACAACGAAGGACTATAAAATGCCAACCGCAATGAATACAATGAAATGATTCAAAGAAAACAAGGGCAAACAGAAAGCTGAACAGCGTGTGTTCTTACCCACGACCATCAGGGTGAACTCAAAGCCCCTCTTGACAGACTTCCTGTACACTTGGTTGGGGAGGCTTGCAAAGCCAACATATCCTTCCAGATTCTTTTGCTGCTGTAAGAGTAAAAAAATGAAAACATCAAAACCATAAAGAGATTTAATCTTGCACCTCTCTTAAGCTGCCAAGCTCACTCTATTCCCACTCTGCAGTAACCTAAACCTTGATGAGACAAAACATAATTGTTTGAGAACTCCACATATGTCCACTGGATCTGTTTATTCCATTTTCACTGAAGATATTACACTTACATTGAGTGAAAAATTCAAACTGAAGATGTTACCATTATATCAAATGGATTAATGCATCATGACATGACATACATTTTTATAGTAATTAAGCTTGACACAGTTGGTACACTGGAGATTCTTGACTTAAATTTAATTAAGCAAAGCTGAACACTGTGAAGACAATGGTTGAAAAAATGACTGCCCAATTTCTAAAAGTAAGTATGAAGATAATTTCTCTACTTACAGCTGTTTTGCGTAGATCATTGGGATGCAGTTCCAATGTTTGGGAAGAGCCAGCATTTCCAGGGTCACAAAGCAAAGGGAGAGAGCACAAACACAAAAAAGGCAACAGAGAATCAATCTCAGGCCATCTGATAAACACACCATTCTGTCTTCAGAATCAGTTTCCCAAGCTGCGAAGCCTAAGGCAAAATGATTCACAATCTTCACTACTGTAACAACACAGACAGTTGGCCAGCATGGTTCATATTCCACTCCATTTGCTCCTTTAATGTCAGTAGGACCATAAAGTAAGGCCCATTCAGTGTTGCAGCTTTTTCTTTTTCGCCCGTGGCTAGGAGAGGATTTCTGCCTCTTACGCTGGAACATCTCCTGCCTACCAACAGCAGCCCACATGTCTTCAGTGTGACGCTATGACTTATGCTGATTTGCCTACAGGATGTGCAGTTTAACCTCAGGATCCTACAAATCTGGTTTGTGAACAAATGTGTATCAAAATTTGCAAACAACTGTCAGTCCTTTTTTAAAATCACAGCTGATTTTTAAAATCTAAATGCTGATTTTCTTTTCTCCTTCCTTTCTTTCTTTCTTTTTTTTTGATAACTGTCATTTTGAAACGCAGCTGTCTATTTCCTTTCCAGCAATGTCTGACAAGTCTGCTAAAGGAAGTGGTGGCAGGTGGATGTCTATGCTGTAGTTTGATATATTTTATTTTTTTTATATATACATTGTTATGCTCCCTTCAGCAGACCTCACATTCTGACTTTAAGGTTACAGCCTGAAGCCACTGAATTTAAAAGTCAAAACATGAACTGTGAGGTACTAGATCAAGTGTAATCCAGATTACATGCCAGCCTTGTCCTCCTTATAACCTGGCCGTGAGAGAGCTTCCTGGTTTGGCTTTGACTGCCTGACCTACATGTTCCAATCATTGCAGTTAAATCAAATTATTGATCGCACACTAATGCAGCTGCCATCTCTGACAAACAGATGCAAGGAAGTGGCCGTTGACCTCGTTTTCAACGTAAATGTAGTGCCCAAAATACTGACTATATTCTGCACGGTGTGGGTCTATTTAACGTTATTACAAGCCAAATAGAAAGCCTCCATGAAAGCTCACATGCATAAACGTTACATGTCGTTTCCCCCATTTGGTTCAAAGAAGTTAGCATTAATGAGAGCTGTTAAAACCAACGTACGACACTAAGTTAGCTAAAATCAAAGCTTTAAAAAACACTTGAACGCAACCCTACCGAGAGTGTTAATGTGGCTCATTGTGTTAACTCGAAACACAGACAAAAACACGTTTGGTGAAATACTTTGCGAAAGAACTAAAAGGCAGGAAATGACACTCCCGTTAGGTTACACAGCGAAGCCGAGGCTAACAGCTAGCTAGTTAGCAACCATCTAACTGGAGGCGGACACTGGGCGTTGGTTGCTCGGACAACTGCAGAGGCTAATTAGCGGCAAACCGAAATAGTTCAAATAGCGAATCCAATGTTAATACAAATAATGAGAATTGCAGTTTATAACATAGTTTTCAGAATAAGTGTGAACAGTAGCTATCGGCAGCAGTCTCACCCATAGCGTTGACGCTCCCTGCCGCCTCAAATACCGATCATTCACAAGCCGACATTCCCCTTCTCGCTACTTGAGTTACGCACTATGAGGCGCGCAACGCCCTCAGTACCCAACGAAATTACGGCGAAAGACTGACGTAAACTGTACGTGAATCACAAACGGAGGCACACGCTAGTCTCGCGATAATGTGTTAATTCCTTTGAGTCCCTACGTATTCTCGCGATACCCAACCGTTTTTAGCAAGATTTTTTTTTTTTATGTGGAACAAATTTCTTTTGGGAAACACGAAACTCATAACACCCCCACTTTGTCATAATAGTCATACAGTTTAATTAAACAACAATGAAACCCGATTTGCTCACGCAGGACTAGTTAAAGAACTAATTTTACCAAAATATATATATTATAACTTATTTGCAGACTGGTTGTTTCTTTATATTGTTAGTGGTTAATTTACAACATGTATGTTTGTATTTGTGTTTGTGTGTGTCAATGTCAAAAGACGGTGACGGAATGTGAACAGCGTCTGTTGTAGTCATGGCAACCAGGGACTCTCTAATACTGCTCACCTGTATTGGTTAAAAACGCAAAAAACAGTCAGCATTGTTTTTTCTTATTGGCTGGTGCAGGGGCGTCTGTTGTTCCAAGAATAAAACTATATGTCGACTGTGTCCTCGACAAAGGATATTTAATGAAGAAATATACATATTTCCCGATCCAAAACAACTGTTTGCTGCTAGTTTGCAATGCTGGAGGAAGGGTAAGAGACGTAACTTGTCAGTTTATTTATTTTTTAACTGTAAATTCACCGTCAGCTGCCTTTTAAGGTAAACAAAAATAATCCAGCAAGCCATCTTATCACCAGCTATGTTTTTTTTCAGTAGGATTTTTAAATGTCTGGATAAGGCAAGCTAAATTTGCCAAATATCAAGTTAATAACTTAATAAATTTATTCAAGTACTACACTTTTGAGGTACTTGTATTTCACTTCACTGATGAACATTAAAGTTCATCTGCAATATTAATACCACCAATAAACAATAAAATGCATTATTCTGTATAATAAGTTGTTTTATTTTTGGTACTTTAAACACATTTAGATGCTGATACCTTTGCACTTTTATTCTATTTTGTCTGGAGGACTTTATCTTGTACCAGAGCATTTTTACACTGTAATATTGTTACTTTTACTTATGTAAAGTTGAACCACAGGTTACTCATGGAAACAAAGGGGAGTGCTGAAAATGTCCAGCTCGATTAAAAAAGTGAGACAAGGAGAAAAACTGCCCCTGAAATCCACAGGAATCCAGAGCAAGTAAGCTGGGTCATCTCCTCCCTGCAGCTATTTAACAGTCTGTTATATAATTTTTAATTTATTTTCCTGATATGACAAAAAACAAATCACCTGATAAGCCTATTTTTCCAGGGCATCTCATGATCTCAGGAGGCTTCAGTCCCTGCTTGCCAAAACTGGCCCCAGACATGAGGTGAACAACAAGTGACGCCACTCTGAGGCTGTGTGTCTAGACATTTTGATAACGATACAAACCAGCTCATATTTCTTCAGGTTTGTGTATATTGGAGTATGAGACTCCCTGTGTTGCAGGCGGCAGCGCTGAGTCACAGTAAAGCACGCAGCAGTGGAGCCAGCAGATCACAAGGTCTGCATCTTCAAAAAGACACCAACAGACACAGGAGTGAGAGCGACAACAACAGTGAAGCCTCTGAACTGGAAAAATTCAGGTTCCAAGTTCATTTTGATCTTAAAAGAGTAGTAACATGACATCAAATTTCTCTAAACGTCTTGTGCAACAAAATACAAGTTTATCCCACTTCTAAATACATTTGCTGGGCATTTGAATCATCTAATCAGAGAATAAGAAAACAAGAATATGAATCTGACCAGATATTTTCAGTCAATTTTCTGTTCTTGACAGTTTTCAAAACTCATCCAATATTCAGTCCAATATTCGGGCCTGCATGTAACAACATGGTAGTGTAGAAAATATAAGTGAGGAAAATACTGAATTATTATGTGCTTTTTTGCATTTTGAAGTTGTTAAGGAGCCTGTCACAGTCAGTGGCTTTGGAGAAGAGAGCAACAGATGTTATTGTGTAATTGTGTTTTTAGTTATGTGGTGGCTGAATGTTCATTATGAAATTAACTGTCTTTTTAAAGAATCAAATACAGTCTGTGCTTCTTTGTACAGTTTCTAATCACAAACACATTAATTTTCCAGCATAACATACAGAGACCAAAGATGCTTCAGTGGCCACCCGCTGCATAAACTCTTCTCTGACATCCTTGTGTCTTTGGTCAAGAATCGACTCTGCAGGTAAAATATCCTGGAAACAGCCATCATAACACAAAAGGCTTACATTACTAACACTATTTACTCTTTCTATAGCGAATGGATTGACCATGCAGCACCTGAGTCAGTTCATAGGGTTCTCATCTGCCTACGATTATTGATCAGAGATCCTCACCATCAGGTACAACTTAAACCCTTTCAGTTCTCTTGCTGCATGCTATTTTAATATTTATTATTGTATATTGTATAAATACTTCCACATTTATTATATTAGTCCAACAAAAGATCCAGTAACTAAAATAGTAACTGCCTCTTTTAACTGCTTCCCCTTTTAGAGAATCCTCCATGAGCTCCAGGGCATCAATTTACTCGCCAGGGTAAAGTTTCACCAGGATTTTTTCCCACATGCCGTAACAGCCTGCATTTTGTGATTTATCCACATATATCTCATGTCATCGTTCCTCACCCCTGCTCTGTTTCTCTTCAAGTACATGGAGTCTGTCGCCGCCACGCACATGTCTTGTGGTGAACAGGCATTTTCTGTGCAGAAACTGGTCACAATGACCTGTGAGTAATCTGAAGGCAGTATCACAGAACAGCACTGATACAGTTTTGAGTCTTGTGTTGCATCCTTATCAACACCGGCTTTGTTGAATTATCTGCAGACATGTTTCAGAAGCTGTCTGCCATTGAAAATCAAAGGGCCTGGGTCATTGAGAGCAGTGCTCACAAGGTAAATGATAAGTTGTGATAAGGATATCTCTGAGTATGTGCTGTTTGTTTTCAAATAATTTTAATGTGTGAGATAAACTATGTGCCGTAACAGGAAATCATTCCTGTTGGTGCACTCAGCTAATACACCACTGGTCACTCACCACATGCTGTAAAGGAAATGCTGAATGTATGTGGCAGCGTTATCCACATGACAAACCTATTGTTAATTATCCCATCCAGTACTTGTTATTGTGGGTGATAGTGAACATTGCTGCTTCCAGTTTGCAAATATTTAGTCTGAGTTGTCAAGTGAAGCAGTGAAACCTCTTATACGGAGCAATAACAACTCTCTCTTTGTGAAATGGATGACAATATGAAGTCATACATTTCTTGTATCATGACGGTCAGTGGGTGTCTCTGCACTCACTTTGTATCATCACAGATTCTCAGTTTTCTCTTTGTATAATTCTGACTCTAATAAAGTATACAATTTGTTTTTCAAGACCCTGGTGAAGCTCCTTTCCACAACAGATAGCAGCGTGCTGCTGGGAGCCCTGCTGGCACTCACCACTTTGGCTGAGAGGTAAACACATGCTTAATCTTAATGTATTAAATATATTTATAATCTCATCTGTTGCAAACATTTCTTCTCTGCAGCCCACAGTACAAGGAGGAGATTGGGAAGCTACCGATAGTGGAGAACCTACTTGTGATACTGCAGGAATATGACCTGCTGTCAAAGAGGTTAGAAATCATTTATTTGTTGAAGTGTTGTCGGTCTTTCAGATAAAATGTTGGGTCTAAGTTGTTATGTTAGTTGTGGGAAGCTTTCTTCATTCATTAGTGCTAATAAAACAGAGCCATTAAACAAGGAAAGAAGCAAGGCTAGACTCATGGAATGGTGGTGAAAGGTTATAACACAAGACAAGTTTATAAAAATAAGTTTTATAGGGCAATTTAAGAAGTTGTATTGGTAATAAAGTCTAACTGCTTTATGTTCCTTCATGTAACAGACATAATACAAGGTTTAATCCTGATATTTCCTCCAGGATAAGTGCTGAACTGCTGAGGCTCCTGTCCCCAGTGCAGCAGGTCAGGGACCAGGTGAGGGAGCTGGAGGGGCTGCCCGTGCTGCTGAGCCTACTGCATGGTCAGCACTTGAAGCTGCTGTGGAGCCTAGCCTGGGTCCTGGTCCAGCTCTGTGAGGATCCCGACACCAGGACAGAGATCCGGAGCTGGGGAGGAGTGCAGCAGCTGCTTTGGCTGCTCAACAGGTGTTGAAACTTCGCCATTAAAGCCAACTGTAGCATTGTTTTTGAGTTTTATGTTACATCATTTCTTTCCAGTTTCTTTTTTTCACAATTGCAGTCCAAGTTAAAACAGCCTCCTTTTTACTGACCAACAAGGTGTTTCAACCAAAAACCTTTTATTAATACAAACATTATTAATTCTGTCCATATTGTAGGTTTTAATGGGTCAATCACTCAAGTCATTTGGTATTACATTTTCATTAATTTGAGGACTCTGAAGAAACAGATTAAAATAATAAAAAGTATGGGTTAAGCTCCAAAAACACAGAGTCCTACATATCATATAATGCAACTTTGTAGTGTATTTCATTAGATCTGATCAAGGCTCTATTAGTCTGGGCTTGGGAAACTAAAAACTCAGAGCAGAAAGCCTGCATTACAAACTGGGGTGTGGACTTTGGAAAACACGGATGTTAACCAAGCAGGGAGGGTCTGAGGAAAATATGCTGCTGGTTGCATAATGGGAAATGTAGGATCCAGCAACAGTAGAGCTGAGCTCATATTACAGTCTGCACAGCTCAGGCTTTACAGCATACATTTTATACATTCTTTTAAAATCTGTCCCCAAACTTTACCAAAGTACAGAGCTAATGCAGTGTGTCTTTATAAATGGGAAAAGTTCAGATTTATACTGCCTCTATAGCACAAACTAACCATAATAAATCTGCACTGACCACCAGGTGCTGTGATTTCTGGCCTTCAGAACTAGCTTTTTTTTAAACAAAAGCTTTCCACTCATCCTCCTTTTCAACATCTCACAATGGAGGTCGCAACTACAACTAAGTGACCACCATCACAAAACTTTGTTCTAAGGCCTAAAACAAGTGACAAAGCTGTGTTGTAATTTTTATGATTTATCGCAGTGACATACAAAATAACTCTTACAGTGACAGGCAGTATGTCTGTGATCGCTCCTCAATCGAGACGCTCTCCAGCGCCAATGCAGCCGGTCGCATCCAGGAGAGAGCATGTCAGAGAGGAGCTCAGCCCACAGGAGGCGGTGGACAACACCACGGCCCTGCAGTCAGGTCAGAGAAAAAATACTGCATTTTCTTTATGTGACAAGAGTTTGAATTAAACCAGTAAAACACTGTGCTTTTAATGATGTAAACTAGTGAAAAAGACCAAGGCACAGTAAAGAAATTATTCCCCCAGAGGAGTCATATCAGCAGCAGAGAATGTAAACATCTTTTTCCTGAAGTGAGAATCCAGACCACTGAAACAAGACTTGGTATCTATGATTTTTAGAGTAAAGTGGTTGTAAATTCTCTGTTTGTGGATGTCTAAAGACACCATTGTAAAATAAAACTCATTTGGGTATAAAACTATTCAGCACAGCTCTCCCTTGAGTATTCACAGAAAAAACTTTAAATTTTAAATTTCAAAAGCGTCAGTGTTTCCAGTCTTTGTTCTGTCCTGTGGTTTGGAGAGAGAGAGTTGTTATTGTTCACAGCTGTTGTCAGAGTGTCTGAGACTTTAAAACTGCATGTTATGAGTTCTTAAATTATGTGATATCCTGTCTTAATTCCTTTTCCAGCCTGCTGTACAGCTTTGACTGAGCTCAGTCTGGATGATACAGCTGCTCACCACATTGTGCAGGTGAGGGAAAGTCCCTAATATGTGCACAGTCCATCTTTATATCAAATTACCATATATAAATCATTGGATCATTAATTTTGGCATCTTATCTTTAGGAAAATGGGGTGTACATTATAGCAAAGTTGATTTTACCACAAAATTCTGGAGCAAAGGTCACATCTTACAGGTATTGGATTCATACAGTATGAGTATTAGATTATCGTTATACTGTAATTGAGTGTTAAGTAACATATTTGCAAATCTGTTTGCAGTGCTACGCATTCGACCCTCCGATTTCTCTTTAGTGTGGAAAGAAACAGGCATCTGTTCAAGAGGTGATGTTACACAATTAAAAAGTTATATAAAACAATTTCTATTTTTAAAAAATGAACATAACCTTAAGTTCACGTCATGCATAAATCCTTTAAAACTAGCTTCTGTTGGATATCTGCTTTGGAAAGAGATCTCATCAATGTTCTCTTCTGCTGTTACGTAATCTTTTATCTTTTCAGACTCTTTCCCACAGACCTCTTTGAGTTGTTTATTGATGTTGGCCATTATGTACGGGACCTCGCAGCCTATGAGGGACTGCAAACCAAAGTTTCACTCTACACTGTAAGAAAACAGCTTCGAAATGGATTCATCTGTTTATTCAGCTGGTTCTAGGACCGTAGAATAAAATATATTTTAAATTAAGAATTACTGAGAGAGCTTTGTAGACTAACAAGGAGGATTCTTTACTTTACACAATGATGTTGTGTTGTGTGTTTCTCTAATGCAGGAAGAGGAACTAGACAGTCTGAGGGAGAGCATTGAGGCTGTGGACCAGAACCGACCTCCCCTTAAAGTCATCAATGGTTACTCTGTGCTGGACCATCTGGGCACTGGTGCATTTGGAAGCGTCTTCAAGGTACAATGAACATCGTAAAAACTGACTGAATCTGCAGTCAGCAGCTGTGGCTTGGGCCAGTTTTGCTTCTTTGCGACCTCATGCAAGAGTATTTCAGGTGGCTCACACAAGTGTCTTTGATTTTAGTAAATTTACTCAATGACAGGTTCGAAAGCAGAGTGTCCAGAACCTCCTGGCTCTGAAGGAAGTGAACCTGCACACAACCCGGCCTTTGGCAAAGACAAGAGGTCCAGAGACAGTAACGTGGAGAAAATCATCTCTGAGCTGACAATCATCAAAGAACAGGCACAAATTTTCAATTTCAGTCACTGAAAGTCAATTTAATAACCTGCTGTGTGAACAAGTGAGACCATATTTGTGTTGTTTATGTGTTGTTTGGTTCATCCTCCGCAGATGACACACCCAAACATTGTTAAATATTACAAGACATTTTTGGAAGGTGAGGATAATTAC
>NW_026115576.1:0-29931 GCF_001640805.2 Lates calcarifer | reverse complement strand
CGGCTTCTGCTCGCTCATTAAGCTCAGGATTATCAAATGCTATCTCCAGTGAACGGAGAAGAGAAGATGAGATTTCAGCCACTTTACTATGAATATTGGTCCAATTCTAATTTTCATGAACTGTAGGGATGGATGGAAACAGTCCGTGACCGAGGGGAAACATTTTCCCGTCTGTGAACTCACAGTGAGTCCCGCGTCTGAAAGTCTTGCTGTCTCGGATTCTGCTCACGGTGATTCCCGCGTCTGAAAGTCCTCCTGTCTCGGCTTCTGCTCGCTCACTAAGCTCAGAATGAAAAACTGCTGTCTAGTGAATGGAGAGGAGAAAGTAAAATCTCAGCCAATTTAATAAAAGTGTTTGTCAAATTCTAATGTTCATCAACAATCTGGGTGTATGGAAAGTGGCCGAGGGAGATCTTTTCCCTTCTGTGGACTCACACTGAGTATGGTATCTGAAAGTCTTCGTGTATCCGCTTCTGCTCTCTCATTAAGCTCACAATTAACGACTGCTGTCTCATGTGAAAGGAGAGACCTTCTTTAGAGGCTGCATTTCAGACCAGTGTGTGAAAAAGCCCGAAAATCCACGTATCGCTGCTCAATATCTAATGTTTATCAACTTTCATTTCATCAATAAACAAAATAGACAGCAGTCTGAGGCCAGTGAGTCAACATCTGCGTTTTACTTCTTTCTGTCGCTGATAAAGCTCACAATTAACAAATGCTGTCTCCAGCGAAAGGAGAGGAGAAAATGACAATTCAGCCACTTTAATATGAATGTTTCTTAAATTCGAATGGTTGTGAATGATCTGGGTGTATGGAAACGGTCAGCGGCCGACCGGGATATTTTCCCTTCTGAGGACTCACAGTGAGTCCCGCGTCTGAAATTCCTCCTGTCTCGACTTCTGCTCACAGTGATTCCCGCGTCTGACAGTGCGCCTGTCTCGGCTTCTGCTCACAGCGAGTCCCGCGTCTGAAGGTCCTGCTGTCTCGGCTTCTGCTCACAGCGAGTACCGGTTCTGAAGGTCCTTCCTGTCTCGGCTTCTGCTCGCTCATTAAACTCAGAATGAAAAACTGCTGTCTAGTGAAAGGAGAGGGGAAAGTAAAATCTCATTCACTTTTATATGAATATTGGTCAAATTCTATTGATCATGTACAGTCGGGATGTATGGAAAGTGTGAGCCGCCGAGGGGGATCTTTTTCCCGTCTGTCGACTCACATTGAGTCCCGCGTCTGAAAGTCCTCCTGTCTCGGCTTCTGCTCGCTCATTAAGCTCAGGATTATCAAATGCTATCTCCAGTGAACGGAGAAGAGAAGATGAGATTTCAGCCACTTTACTATGAATATTGGTCCAATTCTAATTTTCATGAACTGTAGGGATGGATGGAAACAGTCCGTGACCGAGGGGAAACATTTTCCCGTCTGTGAACTCACAGTGAGTCCCGCGTCTGAAAGTCTTGCTGTCTCGGATTCTGCTCACGGTGATTCCCGCGTCTGAAAGTCCTCCTGTCTCGGCTTCTGCTCGCTCACTAAGCTCAGAATGAAAAACTGCTGTCTAGTGAATGGAGAGGAGAAAGTAAAATCTCAGCCAATTTAATAAAAGTGTTTGTCAAATTCTAATGTTCATCAACAATCTGGGTGTATGAAAGTGGCCGAGGGAGATCTTTTTCCCTTCTGTGGACTCACACTGAGTATGGTATCTGAAAGTCTTCGTGTATCCGCTTCTGCTCTCTCATTAAGCTCACAATTAACGACTGCTGTCTCATGTGAAAGGAGAGACCTTCTTTAGAGGCTGCATTTCAGACCAGTGTGTGAAAAAGCCCGAAAATCCACGTATCGCTGCTCAATATCTAATGTTTATCAACTTTCATTTCATCAATAAACAAAATAGACAGCAGTCTGAGGCCAGTGAGTCAACATCTGCGTTTTACTTCTTTCTGTCGCTGATAAAGCTCACAATTAACAAATGCTGTCTCCAGCGAAAGGAGAGGAGAAAATGACAATTCAGCCACTTTAATATGAATGTTTCTTAAATTCGAATGGTTGTGAATGATCTGGGTGTATGGAAACGGTCAGCGGCCGACCGGGATATTTTCCCTTCTGAGGACTCACAGTGAGTCCCGCGTCTGAAATTCCTCCTGTCTCGACTTCTGCTCACAGTGATTCCCGCGTCTGACAGTGCGCCTGTCTCGGCTTCTGCTCACAGCGAGTCCCGCGTCTGAAGGTCCTGCTGTCTCGGCTTCTGCTCACAGCGAGTACCGGTTCTGAAGGTCCTTCCTGTCTCGGCTTCTGCTCGCTCATTAAACTCAGAATGAAAAACTGCTGTCTAGTGAAAGGAGAGGAGAAAGTAAAATCTCATTCACGTTTATATGAATATTGGTCCAATTCTAATTTTCATGAACTGTAGGGATGGATGGAAACAGTCCGTGACCGAGGGGAAACATTTCCCCGTCTGTCGACTCACAGTGAGTCCCGCGTCTGAAATTCCTCCTGTCTCGACTTCTGCTCACAGTGATTCCCGCGTCTGACAGTGCGCCTGTCTCGGCTTCTGCTCACAGCGAGTCCCGCGTCTGAAGGTCCTGCTGTCTCGGCTTCTGCTCACAGTGAGTCCCGCGTCTGAAAGTCCTCCTGTCTCGACTTCTGCTCACAGCGAGTCCCGGTTCTGAAGATCCTTCCTGTCTCGGCTTCTGCTCGCTCATTAAACTCAGAATGAAAAACTGCTGTCTAGTGAAAGGAGAGGGGAAAGTAAAATCTCATTCACTTTTATATGAATATTGGTCACATTCTATTGATCATGTACAGTCGGGATGTATGGAAAGTGTGAGCCGCCGAGGGGGATCTTTTTCCCGTCTGTCGACTCACATTGAGTCCCGCGTCTGAAAGTCCTCCTGTCTCGGCTTCTGCTCGCTCATTAAGCTCAGGATTATCAAATGCTATCTCCAGTGAACGGAGAAGAGAAGATGAGATTTCAGCCACTTTACTATGAATATTGGTCCAATTCTAATTTTCATGAACTGTAGGGATGGATGGAAACAGTCCGTGACCGAGGGGAAACATTTTCCCGTCTGTGAACTCACAGTGAGTCCCGCGTCTGAAAGTCTTGCTGTCTCGGATTCTGCTCACGGTGATTCCCGCGTCTGAAAGTCCTCCTGTCTCGGCTTCTGCTCGCTCACTAAGCTCAGAATGAAAAACTGCTGTCTAGTGAATGGAGAGGAGAAAGTAAAATCTCAGCCAATTTAATAAAAGTGTTTGTCAAATTCTAATGTTCATCAACAATCTGGGTGTATGAAAGTGGCCGAGGGAGATCTTTTTCCCTTCTGTGGACTCACACTGAGTATGGTATCTGAAAGTCCTCCTGTCTCGGCTTCTGCTCGCTCATTAAACTCAGAATGAAAAACTGCTGTCTAGTGAAAGGAGAGGGGAAAGTAAAATCTCATTCACTTTTATATGAATATTGGTCAAATTCTATTGATCATGTACAGTCGGGATGTATGGAAAGTGTGAGCCGCCGAGGGGGATCTTTTTCCCGTCTGTCGACTCAGATTGAGTCCCGCGTCTGAAAGTCCTCCTGTCTCGACTTCTGCTCACAGCGAGTCCCGGTTCTGAAGATCCTTCCTGTCTCGGCTTCTGCTCGCTCATTAAACTCAGAATGAAAAACTGCTGTCTAGTGAAAGGAGAGGAGAAAGTAAAATCTCATTCACGTTTATATGAATATTGGTCCAATTCTAATTTTCATGAACTGTAGGGATGGATGGAAACAGTCCGTGACTGAGGGGAAACATTTTCCCGTCTGTCGACTCACAGTGAGTACCGCGTCTGAAAGTCCTCCTGTCTCGTCTTCTGCTCACAGCGAGTACCGGTTCTGAAGGTCCTTCCTGTCTCGGCTTCTGCTCGCTCATTAAACTCAGGATTATCAAATGCTATCTCCAGTGAACGGAGAAGAGAAGATGAGATTTCAGCCACTTTACTATGAATATTGGTCCAATTCTAATTTTCATGAACTGTAGGGATGGATGGAAACAGTCCGTGACCGAGGGGAAACATTTTCCCGTCTGTGAACTCACAGTGAGTCCGCGTCTGAAAGTCTTGCTGTCTCGGATTCTGCTCACGGTGATTCCCGCGTCTGAAAGTCCTCCTGTCTCGGCTTCTGCTCGCTCACTAAGCTCAGAATGAAAAACTGCTGTCTAGTGAATGGAGAGGAGAAAGTAAAATCTCAGCCAATTTAATAAAAGTGTTTGTCAAATTCTAATGTTCATCAACAATCTGGGTGTATGAAAGTGGCCGAGGGAGATCTTTTTCCCTTCTGTGGACTCACACTGAGTATGGTATCTGAAAGTCTTCGTGTATCCGCTTCTGCTCTCTCATTAAGCTCACAATTAACGACTGCTGTCTCATGTGAAAGGAGAGACCTTCTTTAGAGGCTGCATTTCAGACCAGTGTGTGAAAAAGCCCGAAAATCCACGTATCGCTGCTCAATATCTAATGTTTATCAACTTTCATTTCATCAATAAACAAAATAGACAGCAGTCTGAGGCCAGTGAGTCAACATCTGCGTTTTACTTCTTTCTGTCGCTGATAAAGCTCACAATTAACAAATGCTGTCTCCAGCGAAAGGAGAGGAGAAAATGACAATTCAGCCACTTTAATATGAATGTTTCTTGAATTCGAATGGTTGTGAATGATCTGGGTGTATGGAAACGGTCAGCGGCCGACCGGGATATTTTCCCTTCTGAGGACTCACAGTGAGTCCCGCGTCTGAAATTCCTCCTGTCTCGACTTCTGCTCACAGTGATTCCCGCGTCTGACAGTGCGCCTGTCTCGGCTTCTGCTCACAGCGAGTCCCGCGTCTGAAGGTCCTGCTGTCTCGGCTTCTGCTCACAGCGAGTACCGGTTCTGAAGGTCCTTCCTGTCTCGGCTTCTGCTCGCTCATTAAACTCAGAATGAAAAACTGCTGTCTAGTGAAAGGAGAGGGGAAAGTAAAATCTCATTCACTTTTATATGAATATTGGTCAAATTCTATTGATCATGTACAGTCGGGATGTATGGAAAGTGTGAGCCGCCGAGGGGGATCTTTTTCCCGTCTGTCGACTCACATTGAGTCCCGCGTCTGAAAGTCCTCCTGTCTCGGCTTCTGCTCGCTCATTAAGCTCAGAATTATCAAATGCTGTCTCCAGTGAACGGAGAAGAGAAGATGAGATTTCAGCCACTTTACTATGAATATTGGTCCAATTCTAATTTTCATGAACTGTAGGGATGGATGGAAACAGTCCGTGACCGAGGGGAAACATTTTCCCGTCTGTGAACTCACAGTGAGTCCCGCGTCTGAAAGTCTTGCTGTCTCGGATTCTGCTCACGGTGATTCCCGCGTCTGAAAGTCCTCCTGTCTCGGCTTCTGCTCGCTCACTAAGCTCAGAATGAAAAACTGCTGTCTAGTGAATGGAGAGGAGAAAGTAAAATCTCAGCCAATTTAATAAAAGTGTTTGTCAAATTCTAATGTTCATCAACAATCTGGGTGTATGAAAGTGGCCGAGGGAGATCTTTTTCCCTTCTGTGGACTCACACTGAGTATGGTATCTGAAAGTCTTCGTGTATCCGCTTCTGCTCTCTCATTAAGCTCACAATTAACGACTGCTGTCTCATGTGAAAGGAGAGACCTTCTTTAGAGGCTGCATTTCAGACCAGTGTGTGAAAAAGCCCGAAAATCCACGTATCGCTGCTCAATATCTAATGTTTATCAACTTTCATTTCATCAATAAACAAAATAGACAGCAGTCTGAGGCCAGTGAGTCAACATCTGCGTTTTACTTCTTTCTGTCGCTGATAAAGCTCACAATTAACAAATGCTGTCTCCAGCGAAAGGAGAGGAGAAAATGACAATTCAGCCACTTTAATATGAATGTTTGTTGAATTCGAATGGTTGTGAATGATCTGGGTGTATGGAAACGGTCAGCGGCCGACCGGGATATTTTCCCTTCTGAGGACTCACAGTGAGTCCCGCGTCTGAAATTCCTCCTGTCTCGACTTCTGCTCACAGTGATTCCCGCGTCTGACAGTGCGCCTGTCTCGGCTTCTGCTCACAGCGAGTCCCGCGTCTGAAGGTCCTGCTGTCTCGGCTTCTGCTCACAGCGAGTACCGGTTCTGAAGGTCCTTCCTGTCTCGGCTTCTGCTCGCTCATTAAACTCAGAATGAAAAACTGCTGTCTAGTGAAAGGAGAGGAGAAAGTAAAATCTCATTCACGTTTATATGAATATTGGTCCAATTCTAATTTTCATGAACTGTAGGGATGGATGGAAACAGTCCGTGACCGAGGGGAAACATTTTCCCGTCTGTCGACTCACAGTGAGTACCGCGATCTGAAAGTCCTCCTGTCTCGTCTTCTGCTCACAGCGAGTACCGGTTCTGAAGGTCCTTCCTGTCTCGGCTTCTGCTCGCTCATTAAACTCAGAATGAAAAACTGCTGTCTAGTGAAAGGAGAGGGGAAAGTAAAATCTCATTCACTTTTATATGAATATTGGTCAAATTCTATTGATCATGTACAGTCGGGATGTATGGAAAGTGTGAGCCGCCGAGGGGGATCTTTTTCCCGTCTGTCGACTCACATTGAGTCCCGCGTCTGAAAGTCCTCCTGTCTCGGCTTCTGCTCGCTCATTAAGCTCAGAATTATCAAATGCTGTCTCCAGTGAACGGAGAAGAGAAGATGAGATTTCAGCCACTTTACTATGAATATTGGTCCAATTCTAATTTTCATGAACTGTAGGGATGGATGGAAACAGTCCGTGACCGAGGGGAAACATTTTCCCGTCTGTGAACTCACAGTGAGTCCCGCGTCTGAAAGTCTTGCCGTCTCGGATTCTGCTCACGGTGATTCCCGCGTCTGAAAGTCCTCCTGTCTCGGCTTCTGCTCGCTCACTAAGCTCAGAATGAAAAACTGCTGTCTAGTGAATGGAGAGGAGAAAGTAAAATCTCAGCCAATTTAATAAAAGTGTTTGTCAAATTCTAATGTTCATCAACAATCTGGGTGTATGAAAGTGGCCGAGGGAGATCTTTTTCCCTTCTGTGGACTCACACTGAGTATGGTATCTGAAAGTCTTCGTGTATCCGCTTCTGCTCTCTCATTAAGCTCACAATTAACGACTGCTGTCTCATGTGAAAGGAGAGACCTTCTTTAGAGGCTGCATTTCAGACCAGTGTGTGAAAAAGCCCGAAAATCCACGTATCGCTGCTCAATATCTAATGTTTATCAACTTTCATTTCATCAATAAACAAAATAGACAGCAGTCTGAGGCCAGTGAGTCAACATCTGCGTTTTACTTCTTTCTGTCGCTGATAAAGCTCACAATTAACAAATGCTGTCTCCAGCGAAAGGAGAGGAGAAAATGACAATTCAGCCACTTTAATATGAATGTTTGTTGAATTCGAATGGTTGTGAATGATCTGGGTGTATGGAAACGGTCAGCGGCCGACCGGGATATTTTCCCTTCTGAGGACTCACAGTGAGTCCCGCGTCTGAAATTCCTCCTGTCTCGACTTCTGCTCACAGTGATTCCCGCGTCTGACAGTGCGCCTGTCTCGGCTTCTGCTCACAGCGAGTCCAGCGTCTGAAGGTCCTGCTGTCTCGGCTTCTGCTCACAGCGAGTACCGGTTCTGAAGGTCCTTCCTGTCTCGGCTTCTGCTCGCTCATTAAACTCAGAATGAAAAACTGCTGTCTAGTGAAAGGAGAGGGGAAAGTAAAATCTCATTCACTTTTATATGAATATTGGTCAAATTCTATTGATCATGTACAGTCGGGATGTATGGAAAGTGTGAGCCGCCGAGGGGGATCTTTTTCCCGTCTGTCGACTCACATTGAGTCCCGCGTCTGAAAGTCCTCCTGTCTCGGCTTCTGCTCGCTCATTAAGCTCAGAATTATCAAATGCTGTCTCCAGTGAACGGAGAAGAGAAGATGAGATTTCAGCCACTTTACTATGAATATTGGTCCAATTCTAATTTTCATGAACTGTAGGGATGGATGGAAACAGTCCGTGACCGAGGGGAAACATTTTCCCGTCTGTGAACTCACAGTGAGTCCCGCGTCTGAAAGTCTTGCCGTCTCGGATTCTGCTCACGGTGATTCCCGCGTCTGAAAGTCCTCCTGTCTCGGCTTCTGCTCGCTCACTAAGCTCAGAATGAAAAACTGCTGTCTAGTGAATGGAGAGGAGAAAGTAAAATCTCAGCCAATTTAATAAAAGTGTTTGTCAAATTCTAATGTTCATCAACAATCTGGGTGTATGAAAGTGGCCGAGGGAGATCTTTTTCCCTTCTGTGGACTCACACTGAGTATGGTATCTGAAAGTCTTCGTGTATCCGCTTCTGCTCTCTCATTAAGCTCACAATTAACGACTGCTGTCTCATGTGAAAGGAGAGACCTTCTTTAGAGGCTGCATTTCAGACCAGTGTGTGAAAAAGCCCGAAAATCCACGTATCGCTGCTCAGTATCTAATGTTTATCAACTTTCATTTCATCAATAAACAAAATAGACAGCAGTCTGAGGCCAGTGAGTCAACATCTGCGTTTTACTTCTTTCTGTCGCTGATAAAGCTCACAATTAACAAATGCTGTCTCCAGCGAAAGGAGAGGAGAAAATGACAATTCAGCCACTTTAATATGAATGTTTGTTGAATTCGAATGGTTGTGAATGATCTGGGTGTATGGAAACGGTCAGCGGCCGACCGGGATATTTTCCCTTCTGAGGACTCACAGTGAGTCCCGCGTCTGAAATTCCTCCTGTCTCGACTTCTGCTCACAGTGATTCCCGCGTCTGACAGTGCGCCTGTCTCGGCTTCTGCTCACAGCGAGTCCCGCGTCTGAAGGTCCTGCTGTCTCGGCTTCTGCTCACAGCGAGTACCGGTTCTGAAGGTCCTTCCTGTCTCGGCTTCTGCTCGCTCATTAAACTCAGAATGAAAAACTGCTGTCTAGTGAAAGGAGAGGAGAAAGTAAAATCTCATTCACGTTTATATGAATATTGGTCCAATTCTAATTTTCATGAACTGTAGGGATGGATGGAAACAGTCCGTGACCGAGGGGAAACATTTTCCCGTCTGTCGACTCACAGTGAGTACCGCATCTGAAAGTCCTCCTGTCTCGTCTTCTGCTCACAGCGAGTACCGGTTCTGAAGGTCCTTCCTGTCTCGGCTTCTGCTCGCTCATTAAACTCAGAATGAAAAACTGCTGTCTAGTGAAAGGAGAGGGGAAAGTAAAATCTCATTCACTTTTATATGAATATTGGTCAAATTCTATTGATCATGTACAGTCGGGATGTATGGAAAGTGTGAGCCGCCGAGGGGGATCTTTTTCCCGTCTGTCGACTCACATTGAGTCCCGCGTCTGAAAGTCCTCCTGTCTCGGCTTCTGCTCGCTCATTAAGCTCAGAATTATCAAATGCTGTCTCCAGTGAACGGAGAAGAGAAGATGAGATTTCAGCCACTTTACTATGAATATTGGTCCAATTCTAATTTTCATGAACTGTAGGGATGGATGGAAACAGTCCGTGACCGAGGGGAAACATTTTCCCGTCTGTGAACTCACAGTGAGTCCCGCGTCTGAAAGTCTTGCCGTCTCGGATTCTGCTCACGGTGATTCCCGCGTCTGAAAGTCCTCCTGTCTCGGCTTCTGCTCGCTCACTAAGCTCAGAATGAAAAACTGCTGTCTAGTGAATGGAGAGGAGAAAGTAAAATCTCAGCCAATTTAATAAAAGTGTTTGTCAAATTCTAATGTTCATCAACAATCTGGGTGTATGAAAGTGGCCGAGGGAGATCTTTTTCCCTTCTGTGGACTCACACTGAGTATGGTATCTGAAAGTCTTCGTGTATCCGCTTCTGCTCTCTCATTAAGCTCACAATTAACGACTGCTGTCTCATGTGAAAGGAGAGACCTTCTTTAGAGGCTGCATTTCAGGCCAGTGTGTGAAAAAGCCCGAAAATCCACGTATCGCTGCTCAGTATCTAATGTTTATCAACTTTCATTTCATCAATAAACAAAATAGACAGCAGTCTGAGGCCAGTGAGTCAACATCTGCGTTTTACTTCTTTCTGTCGCTGATAAAGCTCACAATTAACAAATGCTGTCTCCAGCGAAAGGAGAGGAGAAAATGACAATTCAGCCACTTTAATATGAATGTTTGTTGAATTCGAATGGTTGTGAATGATCTGGGTGTATGGAAACGGTCAGCGGCCGACCGGGATATTTTCCCTTCTGAGGACTCACAGTGAGTCCCGCGTCTGAAATTCCTCCTGTCTCGACTTCTGCTCACAGTGATTCCCGCGTCTGACAGGTCCTGCTGTCTCGGCTTCTGCTCACAGCGAGTCCCGCGTCTGAAGGTCCTGCTGTCTCGGCTTCTGCTCACAGCGAGTACCGGTTCTGAAGGTCCTTCCTGTCTCGGCTTCTGCTCGCTCATTAAACTCAGAATGAAAAACTGCTGTCTAGTGAAAGGAGAGGAGAAAGTAAAATCTCATTCACGTTTATATGAATATTGGTCCAATTCTAATTTTCATGAACTGTAGGGATGGATGGAAACAGTCCGTGACCGAGGGGAAACATTTTCCCGTCTGTCGACTCACAGTGAGTACCGCATCTGAAAGTCCTCCTGTCTCGTCTTCTGCTCACAGCGAGTACCGGTTCTGAAGGTCCTTCCTGTCTCGGCTTCTGCTCGCTCATTAAACTCAGAATGAAAAACTGCTGTCTAGTGAAAGGAGAGGGGAAAGTAAAATCTCATTCACTTTTATATGAATATTGGTCAAATTCTATTGATCATGTACAGTCGGGATGTATGGAAAGTGTGAGCCGCCGAGGGGGATCTTTTTCCCGTCTGTCGACTCACATTGAGTCCCGCGTCTGAAAGTCCTCCTGTCTCGGCTTCTGCTCGCTCATTAAGCTCAGAATTATCAAATGCTGTCTCCAGTGAACGGAGAAGAGAAGATGAGATTTCAGCCACTTTACTATGAATATTGGTCCAATTCTAATTTTCATGAACTGTAGGGATGGATGGAAACAGTCCGTGACCGAGGGGAAACATTTTCCCGTCTGTGAACTCACAGTGAGTCCCGCGTCTGAAAGTCTTGCCGTCTCGGATTCTGCTCACGGTGATTCCCGCGTCTGAAAGTCCTCCTGTCTCGGCTTCTGCTCGCTCACTAAGCTCAGAATGAAAAACTGCTGTCTAGTGAATGGAGAGGAGAAAGTAAAATCTCAGCCAATTTAATAAAAGTGTTTGTCAAATTCTAATGTTCATCAACAATCTGGGTGTATGAAAGTGGCCGAGGGAGATCTTTTTCCCTTCTGTGGACTCACACTGAGTATGGTATCTGAAAGTCTTCGTGTATCCGCTTCTGCTCTCTCATTAAGCTCACAATTAACGACTGCTGTCTCATGTGAAAGGAGAGACCTTCTTTAGAGGCTGCATTTCAGGCCAGTGTGTGAAAAAGCCCGAAAATCCACGTATCGCTGCTCAGTATCTAATGTTTATCAACTTTCATTTCATCAATAAACAAAATAGACAGCAGTCTGAGGCCAGTGAGTCAACATCTGCGTTTTACTTCTTTCTGTCGCTGATAAAGCTCACAATTAACAAATGCTGTCTCCAGCGAAAGGAGAGGAGAAAATGACAATTCAGCCACTTTAATATGAATGTTTGTTGAATTCGAATGGTTGTGAATGATCTGGGTGTATGGAAACGGTCAGCGGCCGACCGGGATATTTTCCCTTCTGAGGACTCACAGTGAGTCCCGCGTCTGAAATTCCTCCTGTCTCGACTTCTGCTCACAGTGATTCCCGCGTCTGACAGTGCGCCTGTCTCGGCTTCTGCTCACAGCGAGTCCAGCGTCTGAAGGTCCTGCTGTCTCGGCTTCTGCTCACAGCGAGTACCGGTTCTGAAGGTCCTTCCTGTCTCGGCTTCTGCTCGCTCATTAAACTCAGAATGAAAAACTGCTGTCTAGTGAAAGGAGAGGGGAAAGTAAAATCTCATTCACTTTATATGAATATTGGTCAATTCTATTGATCATGTACAGTCGGGATGTATGGAAAGTGTGAGCCGCCGAGGGGATCTTTTTCCCGTCTGTCGACTCACATTGAGTCCCGCGTCTGAAAGTCCTCCTGTCTCGGCTTCTGCTCGCTCATTAAGCTCAGAATTATCAAATGCTGTCTCCAGTGAACGGAGAAGAGAAGATGAGATTTCAGCCACTTTACTATGAATATTGGTCCAATTCTAATTTTCATGAACTGTAGGGATGGATGGAAACAGTCCGTGACCGAGGGGAAACATTTTCCCGTCTGTGAACTCACAGTGAGTCCCGCGTCTGAAAGTCTTGCCGTCTCGGATTCTGCTCACGGTGATTCCCGCGTCTGAAAGTCCTCCTGTCTCGGCTTCTGCTCGCTCACTAAGCTCAGAATGAAAAACTGCTGTCTAGTGAATGGAGAGGAGAAAGTAAAATCTCAGCCAATTTAATAAAAGTGTTTGTCAAATTCTAATGTTCATCAACAATCTGGGTGTATGAAAGTGGCCGAGGGAGATCTTTTTCCCTTCTGTGGACTCACACTGAGTATGGTATCTGAAAGTCTTCGTGTATCCGCTTCTGCTCTCTCATTAAGCTCACAATTAACGACTGCTGTCTCATGTGAAAGGAGAGACCTTCTTTAGAGGCTGCATTTCAGGCCAGTGTGTGAAAAAGCCCGAAAATCCACGTATCGCTGCTCAGTATCTAATGTTTATCAACTTTCATTTCATCAATAAACAAAATAGACAGCAGTCTGAGGCCAGTGAGTCAACATCTGCGTTTTACTTCTTTCTGTCGCTGATAAAGCTCACAATTAACAAATGCTGTCTCCAGCGAAAGGAGAGGAGAAAATGACAATTCAGCCACTTTAATATGAATGTTTGTTGAATTCGAATGGTTGTGAATGATCTGGGTGTATGGAAACGGTCAGCGGCCGACCGGGATATTTTCCCTTCTGAGGACTCACAGTGAGTCCCGCGTCTGAAATTCCTCCTGTCTCGACTTCTGCTCACAGTGATTCCCGCGTCTGACAGTGCTGCCTGTCTCGGCTTCTGCTCACAGCGAGTCCCGCGTCTGAAGGTCCTGCTGTCTCGGCTTCTGCTCACAGCGAGTACCGGTTCTGAAGGTCCTTCCTGTCTCGGCTTCTGCTCGCTCATTAAACTCAGAATGAAAAACTGCTGTCTAGTGAAAGGAGAGGAGAAAGTAAAATCTCATTCACGTTTATATGAATATTGGTCCAATTCTAATTTTCATGAACTGTAGGGATGGATGGAAACAGTCCGTGACCGAGGGGAAACATTTTCCCGTCTGTCGACTCACAGTGAGTACCGCATCTGAAAGTCCTCCTGTCTCGTCTTCTGCTCACAGCGAGTACCGGTTCTGAAGGTCCTTCCTGTCTCGGCTTCTGCTCGCTCATTAAACTCAGAATGAAAAACTGCTGTCTAGTGAAAGGAGAGGGGAAAGTAAAATCTCATTCACTTTTATATGAATATTGGTCAAATTCTATTGATCATGTACAGTCGGGATGTATGGAAAGTGTGAGCCGCCGAGGGGGATCTTTTTCCCGTCTGTCGACTCACATTGAGTCCCGCGTCTGAAAGTCCTCCTGTCTCGGCTTCTGCTCGCTCATTAAGCTCAGAATTATCAAATGCTGTCTCCAGTGAACGGAGAAGAGAAGATGAGATTTCAGCCACTTTACTATGAATATTGGTCCAATTCTAATTTTCATGAACTGTAGGGATGGATGGAAACAGTCCGTGACCGAGGGGAAACATTTTCCCGTCTGTGAACTCACAGTGAGTCCCGCGTCTGAAAGTCTTGCCGTCTCGGATTCTGCTCACGGTGATTCCCGCGTCTGAAAGTCCTCCTGTCTCGGCTTCTGCTCGCTCACTAAGCTCAGAATGAAAAACTGCTGTCTAGTGAATGGAGAGGAGAAAGTAAAATCTCAGCCAATTTAATAAAAGTGTTTGTCAAATTCTAATGTTCATCAACAATCTGGGTGTATGAAAGTGGCCGAGGGAGATCTTTTTCCCTTCTGTGGACTCACACTGAGTATGGTATCTGAAAGTCTTCGTGTATCCGCTTCTGCTCTCTCATTAAGCTCACAATTAACGACTGCTGTCTCATGTGAAAGGAGAGACCTTCTTTAGAGGCTGCATTTCAGGCCAGTGTGTGAAAAAGCCCGAAAATCCACGTATCGCTGCTCAGTATCTAATGTTTATCAACTTTCATTTCATCAATAAACAAAATAGACAGCAGTCTGAGGCCAGTGAGTCAACATCTGCGTTTTACTTCTTTCTGTCGCTGATAAAGCTCACAATTAACAAATGCTGTCTCCAGCGAAAGGAGAGGAGAAAATGACAATTCAGCCACTTTAATATGAATGTTTGTTGAATTCGAATGGTTGTGAATGATCTGGGTGTATGGAAACGGTCAGCGGCCGACCGGGATATTTTCCCTTCTGAGGACTCACAGTGAGTCCCGCGTCTGAAATTCCTCCTGTCTCGACTTCTGCTCACAGTGATTCCCGCGTCTGAAGGTCCTGCTGTCTCGGCTTCTGCTCACAGCGAGTCCCGCGTCTGAAGGTCCTGCTGTCTCGGCTTCTGCTCACAGCGAGTACCGGTTCTGAAGGTCCTTCCTGTCTCGGCTTCTGCTCGCTCATTAAACTCAGAATGAAAAACTGCTGTCTAGTGAAAGGAGAGGAGAAAGTAAAATCTCATTCACGTTTATATGAATATTGGTCCAATTCTAATTTTCATGAACTGTAGGGATGGATGGAAACAGTCCGTGACCGAGGGGAAACATTTTCCCGTCTGTCGACTCACAGTGAGTACCGCATCTGAAAGTCCTCCTGTCTCGTCTTCTGCTCACAGCGAGTACCGGTTCTGAAGGTCCTTCCTGTCTCGGCTTCTGCTCGCTCATTAAACTCAGAATGAAAAACTGCTGTCTAGTGAAAGGAGAGGGGAAAGTAAAATCTCATTCACTTTTATATGAATATTGGTCAAATTCTATTGATCATGTACAGTCGGGATGTATGGAAAGTGTGAGCCGCCGAGGGGGATCTTTTTCCCGTCTGTCGACTCACATTGAGTCCCGCGTCTGAAAGTCCTCCTGTCTCGGCTTCTGCTCGCTCATTAAGCTCAGAATTATCAAATGCTGTCTCCAGTGAACGGAGAAGAGAAGATGAGATTTCAGCCACTTTACTATGAATATTGGTCCAATTCTAATTTTCATGAACTGTAGGGATGGATGGAAACAGTCCGTGACCGAGGGGAAACATTTTCCCGTCTGTGAACTCACAGTGAGTCCCGCGTCTGAAAGTCTTGCCGTCTCGGATTCTGCTCACGGTGATTCCCGCGTCTGAAAGTCCTCCTGTCTCGGCTTCTGCTCGCTCACTAAGCTCAGAATGAAAAACTGCTGTCTAGTGAATGGAGAGGAGAAAGTAAAATCTCAGCCAATTTAATAAAAGTGTTTGTCAAATTCTAATGTTCATCAACAATCTGGGTGTATGAAAGTGGCCGAGGGAGATCTTTTTCCCTTCTGTGGACTCACACTGAGTATGGTATCTGAAAGTCTTCGTGTATCCGCTTCTGCTCTCTCATTAAGCTCACAATTAACGACTGCTGTCTCATGTGAAAGGAGAGACCTTCTTTAGAGGCTGCATTTCAGGCCAGTGTGTGAAAAAGCCCGAAAATCCACGTATCGCTGCTCAGTATCTAATGTTTATCAACTTTCATTTCATCAATAAACAAAATAGACAGCAGTCTGAGGCCAGTGAGTCAACATCTGCGTTTTACTTCTTTCTGTCGCTGATAAAGCTCACAATTAACAAATGCTGTCTCCAGCGAAAGGAGAGGAGAAAATGACAATTCAGCCACTTTAATATGAATGTTTGTTGAATTCGAATGGTTGTGAATGATCTGGGTGTATGGAAACGGTCAGCGGCCGACCGGGATATTTTCCCTTCTGAGGACTCACAGTGAGTCCCGCGTCTGAAATTCCTCCTGTCTCGACTTCTGCTCACAGTGATTCCCGCGTCTGACAGTGCGCCTGTCTCGGCTTCTGCTCACAGCGAGTCCAGCGTCTGAAGGTCCTGCTGTCTCGGCTTCTGCTCACAGCGAGTACCGGTTCTGAAGGTCCTTCCTGTCTCGGCTTCTGCTCGCTCATTAAACTCAGAATGAAAAACTGCTGTCTAGTGAAAGGAGAGGGGAAAGTAAAATCTCATTCACTTTATATGAATATTGGTCAAATTCTATTGATCATGTACAGTCGGGATGTATGGAAAGTGTGAGCCGCCGAGGGGGATCTTTTTCCCGTCTGTCGACTCACATTGAGTCCCGCGTCTGAAAGTCCTCCTGTCTCGGCTTCTGCTCGCTCATTAAGCTCAGAATTATCAAATGCTGTCTCCAGTGAACGGAGAAGAGAAGATGAGATTTCAGCCACTTTACTATGAATATTGGTCCAATTCTAATTTTCATGAACTGTAGGGATGGATGGAAACAGTCCGTGACCGAGGGGAAACATTTTCCCGTCTGTGAACTCACAGTGATTCCCGCGTCTGAAAGTCCTCCTGTCTCGGCTTCTGCTCGCTCACTAAGCTCAGAATGAAAAACTGCTGTCTAGTGAATGGAGAGGAGAAAGTAAAATCTCAGCCAATTTAATAAAAGTGTTTGTCAAATTCTAATGTTCATCAACAATCTGGGTGTATGAAAGTGGCCGAGGGAGATCTTTTTCCCTTCTGTGGACTCACACTGAGTATGGTATCTGAAAGTCTTCGTGTATCCGCTTCTGCTCTCTCATTAAGCTCACAATTAACGACTGCTGTCTCATGTGAAAGGAGAGACCTTCTTTAGAGGCTGCATTTCAGGCCAGTGTGTGAAAAAGCCCGAAAATCCACGTATCGCTGCTCAGTATCTAATGTTTATCAACTTTCATTTCATCAATAAACAAAATAGACAGCAGTCTGAGGCCAGTGAGTCAACATCTGCGTTTTACTTCTTTCTGTCGCTGATAAAGCTCACAATTAACAAATGCTGTCTCCAGCGAAAGGAGAGGAGAAAATGACAATTCAGCCACTTTAATATGAATGTTTGTTGAATTCGAATGGTTGTGAATGATCTGGGTGTATGGAAACGGTCAGCGGCCGACCGGGATATTTTCCCTTCTGAGGACTCACAGTGAGTCCCGCGTCTGAAATTCCTCCTGTCTCGACTTCTGCTCACAGTGATTCCCGCGTCTGACAGTGCGCCTGTCTCGGCTTCTGCTCACAGCGAGTCCCGCGTCTGAAGGTCCTGCTGTCTCGGCTTCTGCTCACAGCGAGTACCGGTTCTGAAGGTCCTTCCTGTCTCGGCTTCTGCTCGCTCATTAAACTCAGAATGAAAAACTGCTGTCTAGTGAAAGGAGAGGAGAAAGTAAAATCTCATTCACGTTTATATGAATATTGGTCCAATTCTAATTTTCATGAACTGTAGGGATGGATGGAAACAGTCCGTGACCGAGGGGAAACATTTTCCCGTCTGTCGACTCACAGTGAGTACCGCATCTGAAAGTCCTCCTGTCTCGTCTTCTGCTCACAGCGAGTACCGGTTCTGAAGGTCCTTCCTGTCTCGGCTTCTGCTCGCTCATTAAACTCAGAATGAAAAACTGCTGTCTAGTGAAAGGAGAGGGGAAAGTAAAATCTCATTCACTTTTATATGAATATTGGTCAAATTCTATTGATCATGTACAGTCGGGATGTATGGAAAGTGTGAGCCGCCGAGGGGGATCTTTTTCCCGTCTGTCGACTCACATTGAGTCCCGCGTCTGAAAGTCCTCCTGTCTCGGCTTCTGCTCGCTCATTAAGCTCAGAATTATCAAATGCTGTCTCCAGTGAACGGAGAAGAGAAGATGAGATTTCAGCCACTTTACTATGAATATTGGTCCAATTCTAATTTTCATGAACTGTAGGGATGGATGGAAACAGTCCGTGACCGAGGGGAAACATTTTCCCGTCTGTGAACTCACAGTGAGTCCCGCGTCTGAAAGTCTTGCCGTCTCGGATTCTGCTCACGGTGATTCCCGCGTCTGAAAGTCCTCCTGTCTCGGCTTCTGCTCGCTCACTAAGCTCAGAATGAAAAACTGCTGTCTAGTGAATGGAGAGGAGAAAGTAAAATCTCAGCCAATTTAATAAAAGTGTTTGTCAAATTCTAATGTTCATCAACAATCTGGGTGTATGAAAGTGGCCGAGGGAGATCTTTTTCCCTTCTGTGGACTCACACTGAGTATGGTATCTGAAAGTCTTCGTGTATCCGCTTCTGCTCTCTCATTAAGCTCACAATTAACGACTGCTGTCTCATGTGAAAGGAGAGACCTTCTTTAGAGGCTGCATTTCAGGCCAGTGTGTGAAAAAGCCCGAAAATCCACGTATCGCTGCTCAGTATCTAATGTTTATCAACTTTCATTTCATCAATAAACAAAATAGACAGCAGTCTGAGGCCAGTGAGTCAACATCTGCGTTTTACTTCTTTCTGTCGCTGATAAAGCTCACAATTAACAAATGCTGTCTCCAGCGAAAGGAGAGGAGAAAATGACAATTCAGCCACTTTAATATGAATGTTTGTTGAATTCGAATGGTTGTGAATGATCTGGGTGTATGGAAACGGTCAGCGGCCGACCGGGATATTTTCCCTTCTGAGGACTCACAGTGAGTCCCGCGTCTGAAATTCCTCCTGTCTCGACTTCTGCTCACAGTGATTCCCGCGTCTGACAGGTGCCTGCCTGTCTCGGCTTCTGCTCACAGCGAGTCCCGCGTCTGAAGGTCCTGCTGTCTCGGCTTCTGCTCACAGCGAGTACCGGTTCTGAAGGTCCTTCCTGTCTCGGCTTCTGCTCGCTCATTAAACTCAGAATGAAAAACTGCTGTCTAGTGAAAGGAGAGGAGAAAGTAAAATCTCATTCACGTTTATATGAATATTGGTCCAATTCTAATTTTCATGAACTGTAGGGATGGATGGAAACAGTCCGTGACCGAGGGGAAACATTTTCCCGTCTGTCGACTCACAGTGAGTACCGCATCTGAAAGTCCTCCTGTCTCGTCTTCTGCTCACAGCGAGTACCGGTTCTGAAGGTCCTTCCTGTCTCGGCTTCTGCTCGCTCATTAAACTCAGAATGAAAAACTGCTGTCTAGTGAAAGGAGAGGGGAAAGTAAAATCTCATTCACTTTTATATGAATATTGGTCAAATTCTATTGATCATGTACAGTCGGGATGTATGGAAAGTGTGAGCCGCCGAGGGGGATCTTTTTCCCGTCTGTCGACTCACATTGAGTCCCGCGTCTGAAAGTCCTCCTGTCTCGGCTTCTGCTCGCTCATTAAGCTCAGAATTATCAAATGCTGTCTCCAGTGAACGGAGAAGAGAAGATGAGATTTCAGCCACTTTACTATGAATATTGGTCCAATTCTAATTTTCATGAACTGTAGGGATGGATGGAAACAGTTCGTGACCGAGGGGAAACATTTTCCCGTCTGTGAACTCACAGTGATTCCCGCGTCTGAAAGTCCTCCTGTCTCGGCTTCTGCTCGCTCACTAAGCTCAGAATGAAAAACTGCTGTCTAGTGAATGGAGAGGAGAAAGTAAAATCTCAGCCAATTTAATAAAAGTGTTTGTCAAATTCTAATGTTCATCAACAATCTGGGTGTATGAAAGTGGCCGAGGGAGATCTTTTTCCCTTCTGTGGACTCACACTGAGTATGGTATCTGAAAGTCTTCGTGTATCCGCTTCTGCTCTCTCATTAAGCTCACAATTAACGACTGCTGTCTCATGTGAAAGGAGAGACCTTCTTTAGAGGCTGCATTTCAGGCCAGTGTGTGAAAAAGCCCGAAAATCCACGTATCGCTGCTCAGTATCTAATGTTTATCAACTTTCATTTCATCAATAAACAAAATAGACAGCAGTCTGAGGCCAGTGAGTCAACATCTGCGTTTTACTTCTTTCTGTCGCTGATAAAGCTCACAATTAACAAATGCTGTCTCCAGCGAAAGGAGAGGAGAAAATGACAATTCAGCCACTTTAATATGAATGTTTGTTGAATTCGAATGGTTGTGAATGATCTGGGTGTATGGAAACGGTCAGCGGCCGACCGGGATATTTTCCCTTCTGAGGACTCACAGTGAGTCCCGCGTCTGAAATTCCTCCTGTCTCGACTTCTGCTCACAGTGATTCCCGCGTCTGACAGTGCGCCTGTCTCGGCTTCTGCTCACAGCGAGTCCAGCGTCTGAAGGTCCTGCTGTCTCGGCTTCTGCTCACAGCGAGTACCGGTTCTGAAGGTCCTTCCTGTTCTCGGCTTCTGCTCGCTCATTAAACTCAGAATGAAAAACTGCTGTCTAGTGAAAGGAGAGGGGAAAGTAAAATCTCATTCACTTTTATATGAATATTGGTCAAATTCTATTGATCATGTACAGTCGGGATGTATGGAAAGTGTGAGCCGCCGAGGGGGATCTTTTTCCCGTCTGTCGACTCACATTGAGTCCCGCGTCTGAAAGTCCTCCTGTCTCGGCTTCTGCTCGCTCATTAAGCTCAGAATTATCAAATGCTGTCTCCAGTGAACGGAGAAGAGAAGATGAGATTTCAGCCACTTTACTATGAATATTGGTCCAATTCTAATTTTCATGAACTGTAGGGATGGATGGAAACAGTCCGTGACCGAGGGGAAACATTTTCCCGTCTGTGAACTCACAGTGATTCCCGCGTCTGAAAGTCCTCCTGTCTCGGCTTCTGCTCGCTCACTAAGCTCAGAATGAAAAACTGCTGTCTAGTGAATGGAGAGGAGAAAGTAAAATCTCAGCCAATTTAATAAAAGTGTTTGTCAAATTCTAATGTTCATCAACAATCTGGGTGTATGAAAGTGGCCGAGGGAGATCTTTTTCCCTTCTGTGGACTCACACTGAGTATGGTATCTGAAAGTCTTCGTGTATCCGCTTCTGCTCTCTCATTAAGCTCACAATTAACGACTGCTGTCTCATGTGAAAGGAGAGACCTTCTTTAGAGGCTGCATTTCAGGCCAGTGTGTGAAAAAGCCCGAAAATCCACGTATCGCTGCTCAGTATCTAATGTTTATCAACTTTCATTTCATCAATAAACAAAATAGACAGCAGTCTGAGGCCAGTGAGTCAACATCTGCGTTTTACTTCTTTCTGTCGCTGATAAAGCTCACAATTAACAAATGCTGTCTCCAGCGAAAGGAGAGGAGAAAATGACAATTCAGCCACTTTAATATGAATGTTTGTTGAATTCGAATGGTTGTGAATGATCTGGGTGTATGGAAACGGTCAGCGGCCGACCGGGATATTTTCCCTTCTGAGGACTCACAGTGAGTCCCGCGTCTGAAATTCCTCCTGTCTCGACTTCTGCTCACAGTGATTCCCGCGTCTGAAGGTCCTGCTGTCTCGGCTTCTGCTCACAGCGAGTCCCGCGTCTGAAGGTCCTGCTGTCTCGGCTTCTGCTCACAGCGAGTACCGGTTCTGAAGGTCCTTCCTGTCTCGGCTTCTGCTCGCTCATTAAACTCAGAATGAAAAACTGCTGTCTAGTGAAAGGAGAGGAGAAAGTAAAATCTCATTCACGTTTATATGAATATTGGTCCAATTCTAATTTTCATGAACTGTAGGGATGGATGGAAACAGTCCGTGACCGAGGGGAAACATTTTCCCGTCTGTCGACTCACAGTGAGTACCGCATCTGAAAGTCCTCCTGTCTCGTCTTCTGCTCACAGCGATTACCGGTTCTGAAGGTCCTTCCTGTCTCGGCTTCTGCTCGCTCATTAAACTCAGAATGAAAAACTGCTGTCTAGTGAAAGGAGAGGGGAAAGTAAAATCTCATTCACTTTTATATGAATATTGGTCAAATTCTATTGATCATGTACAGTCGGGATGTATGGAAAGTGTGAGCCGCCGAGGGGGATCTTTTTCCCGTCTGTCGACTCACATTGAGTCCCGCGTCTGAAAGTCCTCCTGTCTCGGCTTCTGCTCGCTCATTAAGCTCAGAATTATCAAATGCTGTCTCCAGTGAACGGAGAAGAGAAGATGAGATTTCAGCCACTTTACTATGAATATTGGTCCAATTCTAATTTTCATGAACTGTAGGGATGGATGGAAACAGTCGTGACCGAGGGGAAACATTTTCCCGTCTGTGAACTCACAGTGATTCCCGCGTCTGAAAGTCCTCCTGTCTCGGCTTCTGCTCGCTCACTAAGCTCAGAATGAAAAACTGCTGTCTAGTGAATGGAGAGGAGAAAGTAAAATCTCAGCCAATTTAATAAAAGTGTTTGTCAAATTCTAATGTTCATCAACAATCTGGGTGTATGAAAGTGGCCGAGGGAGATCTTTTTCCCTTCTGTGGACTCACACTGAGTATGGTATCTGAAAGTCTTCGTGTATCCGCTTCTGCTCTCTCATTAAGCTCACAATTAACGACTGCTGTCTCATGTGAAAGGAGAGACCTTCTTTAGAGGCTGCATTTCAGGCCAGTGTGTGAAAAAGCCCGAAAATCCACGTATCGCTGCTCAGTATCTAATGTTTATCAACTTTCATTTCATCAATAAACAAAATAGACAGCAGTCTGAGGCCAGTGAGTCAACATCTGCGTTTTACTTCTTTCTGTCGCTGATAAAGCTCACAATTAACAAATGCTGTCTCCAGCGAAAGGAGAGGAGAAAATGACAATTCAGCCACTTTAATATGAATGTTTGTTGAATTCGAATGGTTGTGAATGATCTGGGTGTATGGAAACGGTCAGCGGCCGACCGGGATATTTTCCCTTCTGAGGACTCACAGTGAGTCCCGCGTCTGAAATTCCTCCTGTCTCGACTTCTGCTCACAGTGATTCCCGCGTCTGACAGTGCGCCTGTCTCGGCTTCTGCTCACAGCGAGTTCTGAAGGTCTGCTGTCTCGACAGCGAGTACTTCTGAAGGTCCTTCCTGTCTCGGCTTCTGCTCGCTCATTAAACTCAGAATGAAAAACTGCTGTCTAGTGAAAGGAGAGGGGAAAGTAAAATCTCATTCACTTTTATATGAATATTGGTCAAATTCTATTGATCATGTACAGTCGGGGATGTATGGAAAGTGTGAGCCGCCGAGGGGGATCTTTTTCCCGTCTGTCGACTCACATTGAGTCCCGCGTCTGAAAGTCCTCCTGTCTCGGCTTCTGCTCGCTCATTAAGCTCAGAATTATCAAATGCTGTCTCCAGTGAACGGAGAAGAGAAGATGAGATTTCAGCCACTTTACTATGAATATTGGTCCAATTCTAATTTTCATGAACTGTAGGGATGGATGGAAACAGTCCGTGACGAGGGGAAACATTTTCCCGTCTGTGAACTCACAGTGAGTCCCGCGTCTGAAAGTCTTGCCGTCTCGGATTCTGCTCACGGTGATTCCCGCGTCTGAAAGTCCTCCTGTCTCGGCTTCTGCTCGCTCACTAAGCTCAGAATGAAAAACTGCTGTCTAGTGAATGGAGAGGAGAAAGCAAAATCTCAGCCAATTTAATAAAAGTGTTTGTCAAATTCTAATGTTCATCAACAATCTGGGTGTATGAAAGTGGCCGAGGGAGATCTTTTTCCCTTCTGTGGACTCACACTGAGTATGGTATCTGAAAGTCTTCGTGTATCCGCTTCTGCTCTCTCATTAAGCTCACAATTAACGACTGCTGTCTCATGTGAAAGGAGAGACCTTCTTTAGAGGCTGCATTTCAGGACCAGTGTGTGAAAAAGCCCGAAAATCCACGTATCGCTGCTCAGTATCTAATGTTTATCAACTTTCATTTCATCAATAAACAAAATAGACAGCAGTCTGAGGCCAGTGAGTCAACATCTGCGTTTTACTTCTTTCTGTCGCTGATAAAGCTCACAATTAACAAATGCTGTCTCCAGCGAAAGGAGAGGAGAAAATGACAATTCAGCCACTTTAATATGAATGTTTGTTGAATTCGAATGGTTGTGAATGATCTGGGTGTATGGAAACGGTCAGCGGCCGACCGGGATATTTTCCCTTCTGAGGACTCACAGTGAGTCCCGCGTCTGAAATTCCTCCTGTCTCGACTTCTGCTCACAGTGATTCCCGCGTCTGACAGTGCGCCTGTCTCGGCTTCTGCTCACAGCGAGTCCAGCGTCTGAAGGTCCTGCTGTCTCGGCTTCTGCTCACAGCGAGTACCGGTTCTGAAGGTCCTTCCTGTCTCGGCTTCTGCTCGCTCATTAAACTCAGAATGAAAAACTGCTGTCTAGTGAAAGGAGAGGGGAAAGTAAAATCTCATTCACTTTTATATGAATATTGGTCAAATTCTATTGATCATGTACAGTCGGGATGTATGGAAAGTGTGAGCCGCCGAGGGGGATCTTTTTCCCGTCTGTCGACTCACATTGAGTCCCGCGTCTGAAAGTCCTCCTGTCTCGGCTTCTGCTCGCTCATTAAGCTCAGAATTATCAAATGCTGTCTCCAGTGAACGGAGAAGAGAAGATGAGATTTCAGCCACTTTACTATGAATATTGGTCCAATTCTAATTTTCATGAACTGTAGGGATGGATGGAAACAGTCCGTGACCGAGGGGAAACATTTTCCCGTCTGTGAACTCACAGTGATTCCCGCGTCTGAAAGTCCTCCTGTCTCGGCTTCTGCTCGCTCACTAAGCTCAGAATGAAAAACTGCTGTCTAGTGAATGGAGAGGAGAAAGTAAAATCTCAGCCAATTTAATAAAAGTGTTTGTCAAATTCTAATGTTCATCAACAATCTGGGTGTATGAAAGTGGCCGAGGGAGATCTTTTTCCCTTCTGTGGACTCACACTGAGTATGGTATCTGAAAGTCTTCGTGTATCCGCTTCTGCTCTCTCATTAAGCTCACAATTAACGACTGCTGTCTCATGTGAAAGGAGAGACCTTCTTTAGAGGCTGCATTTCAGGCCAGTGTGTGAAAAAGCCCGAAAATCCACGTATCGCTGCTCAGTATCTAATGTTTATCAACTTTCATTTCATCAATAAACAAAATAGACAGCAGTCTGAGGCCAGTGAGTCAACATCTGCGTTTTACTTCTTTCTGTCGCTGATAAAGCTCACAATTAACAAATGCTGTCTCCAGCGAAAGGAGAGGAGAAAATGACAATTCAGCCACTTTAATATGAATGTTTGTTGAATTCGAATGGTTGTGAATGATCTGGGTGTATGGAAACGGTCAGCGGCCGACCGGGATATTTTCCCTTCTGAGGACTCACAGTGAGTCCCGCGTCTGAAATTCCTCCTGTCTCGACTTCTGCTCACAGTGATTCCCGCGTCTGAAGGTCCTGCTGTCTCGGCTTCTGCTCACAGCGAGTCCCGCGTCTGAAGGTCCTGCTGTCTCGGCTTCTGCTCACAGCGAGTACCGGTTCTGAAGGTCCTTCCTGTCTCGGCTTCTGCTCGCTCATTAAACTCAGAATGAAAAACTGCTGTCTAGTGAAAGGAGAGGAGAAAGTAAAATCTCATTCACGTTTATATGAATATTGGTCCAATTCTAATTTTCATGAACTGTAGGGATGGATGGAAACAGTCCGTGACCGAGGGGAAACATTTTCCCGTCTGTCGACTCACAGTGAGTACCGCATCTGAAAGTCCTCCTGTCTCGTCTTCTGCTCACAGCGATTACCGGTTCTGAAGGTCCTTCCTGTCTCGGCTTCTGCTCGCTCATTAAACTCAGAATGAAAAACTGCTGTCTAGTGAAAGGAGAGGGGAAAGTAAAATCTCATTCACTTTTATATGAATATTGGTCAAATTCTATTGATCATGTACAGTCGGGATGTATGGAAAGTGTGAGCCGCCGAGGGGGATCTTTTTCCCGTCTGTCGACTCACATTGAGTCCCGCGTCTGAAAGTCCTCCTGTCTCGGCTTCTGCTCGCTCATTAAGCTCAGAATTATCAAATGCTGTCTCCAGTGAACGGAGAAGAGAAGATGAGATTTCAGCCACTTTACTATGAATATTGGTCCAATTCTAATTTTCATGAACTGTAGGGATGGATGGAAACAGTCCGTGACCGAGGGGAAACATTTTCCCGTCTGTGAACTCACAGTGAGTCCCGCGTCTGAAAGTCTTGCCGTCTCGGATTCTGCTCACGGTGATTCCCGCGTCTGAAAGTCCTCCTGTCTCGGCTTCTGCTCGCTCACTAAGCTCAGAATGAAAAACTGCTGTCTAGTGAATGGAGAGGAGAAAGTAAAATCTCAGCCAATTTAATAAAAGTGTTTGTCAAATTCTAATGTTCATCAACAATCTGGGTGTATGAAAGTGGCCGAGGGAGATCTTTTTCCCTTCTGTGGACTCACACTGAGTATGGTATCTGAAAGTCTTCGTGTATCCGCTTCTGCTCTCTCATTAAGCTCACAATTAACGACTGCTGTCTCATGTGAAAGGAGAGACCTTCTTTAGAGGCTGCATTTCAGACCAGTGTGTGAAAAAGCCCGAAAATCCACGTATCGCTGCTCAGTATCTAATGTTTATCAACTTTCATTTCATCAATAAACAAAATAGACAGCAGTCTGAGGCCAGTGAGTCAACATCTGCGTTTTACTTCTTTCTGTCGCTGATAAAGCTCACAATTAACAAATGCTGTCTCCAGCGAAAGGAGAGGAGAAAATGACAATTCAGCCACTTTAATATGAATGTTTGTTGAATTCGAATGGTTGTGAATGATCTGGGTGTATGGAAACGGTCAGCGGCCGACCGGGATATTTTCCCTTCTGAGGACTCACAGTGAGTCCCGCGTCTGAAATTCCTCCTGTCTCGACTTCTGCTCACAGTGATTCCCGCGTCTGACAGTGCGCCTGTCTCGGCTTCTGCTCACAGCGAGTCCAGCGTCTGAAGGTCCTGCTGTCTCGGCTTCTGCTCACAGCGAGTACCGGTTCTGAAGGTCCTTCCTGTCTCGGCTTCTGCTCGCTCATTAAACTCAGAATGAAAAACTGCTGTCTAGTGAAAGGAGAGGGGAAAGTAAAATCTCATTCACTTTATATGAATATTGGTCAAATTCTATTGATCATGTACAGTCGGGATGTATGGAAAGTGTGAGCCGCCGAGGGGGATCTTTTTCCCGTCTGTCGACTCACATTGAGTCCCGCGTCTGAAAGTCCTCCTGTCTCGGCTTCTGCTCGCTCATTAAGCTCAGAATTATCAAATGCTGTCTCCAGTGAACGGAGAAGAGAAGATGAGATTTCAGCCACTTTACTATGAATATTGGTCCAATTCTAATTTTCATGAACTGTAGGGATGGATGGAAACAGTCCGTGACCGAGGGGAAACATTTTCCCGTCTGTGAACTCACAGTGATTCCCGCGTCTGAAAGTCCTCCTGTCTCGGCTTCTGCTCGCTCACTAAGCTCAGAATGAAAAACTGCTGTCTAGTGAATGGAGAGGAGAAAGTAAAATCTCAGCCAATTTAATAAAAGTGTTTGTCAAATTCTAATGTTCATCAACAATCTGGGTGTATGAAAGTGGCCGAGGGAGATCTTTTTCCCTTCTGTGGACTCACACTGAGTATGGTATCTGAAAGTCTTCGTGTATCCGCTTCTGCTCTCTCATTAAGCTCACAATTAACGACTGCTGTCTCATGTGAAAGGAGAGACCTTCTTTAGAGGCTGCATTTCAGGCCAGTGTGTGAAAAAGCCCGAAAATCCACGTATCGCTGCTCAGTATCTAATGTTTATCAACTTTCATTTCATCAATAAACAAAATAGACAGCAGTCTGAGGCCAGTGAGTCAACATCTGCGTTTTACTTCTTTCTGTCGCTGATAAAGCTCACAATTAACAAATGCTGTCTCCAGCGAAAGGAGAGGAGAAAATGACAATTCAGCCACTTTAATATGAATGTTTGTTGAATTCGAATGGTTGTGAATGATCTGGGTGTATGGAAACGGTCAGCGGCCGACCGGGATATTTTCCCTTCTGAGGACTCACAGTGAGTCCCGCGTCTGAAATTCCTCCTGTCTCGACTTCTGCTCACAGTGATTCCCGCGTCTGACAGGTGCCTGCTGTCTCGGCTTCTGCTCACAGCGAGTCCCGCGTCTGAAGGTCCTGCTGTCTCGGCTTCTGCTCACAGCGAGTACCGGTTCTGAAGGTCCTTCCTGTCTCGGCTTCTGCTCGCTCATTAAACTCAGAATGAAAAACTGCTGTCTAGTGAAAGGAGAGGAGAAAGTAAAATCTCATTCACGTTTATATGAATATTGGTCCAATTCTAATTTTCATGAACTGTAGGGATGGATGGAAACAGTCCGTGACCGAGGGGAAACATTTTCCCGTCTGTCGACTCACAGTGAGTACCGCATCTGAAAGTCCTCCTGTCTCGTCTTCTGCTCACAGCGATTACCGGTTCTGAAGGTCCTTCCTGTCTCGGCTTCTGCTCGCTCATTAAACTCAGAATGAAAAACTGCTGTCTAGTGAAAGGAGAGGGGAAAGTAAAATCTCATTCACTTTTATATGAATATTGGTCAAATTCTATTGATCATGTACAGTCGGGATGTATGGAAAGTGTGAGCCGCCGAGGGGGATCTTTTTCCCGTCTGTCGACTCACATTGAGTCCCGCGTCTGAAAGTCCTCCTGTCTCGGCTTCTGCTCGCTCATTAAGCTCAGAATTATCAAATGCTGTCTCCAGTGAACGGAGAAGAGAAGATGAGATTTCAGCCACTTTACTATGAATATTGGTCCAATTCTAATTTTCATGAACTGTAGGGATGGATGGAAACAGTCCGTGACCGAGGGGAAACATTTTCCCGTCTGTGAACTCACAGTGAGTCCCGCGTCTGAAAGTCTTGCCGTCTCGGATTCTGCTCACGGTGATTCCCGCGTCTGAAAGTCCTCCTGTCTCGGCTTCTGCTCGCTCACTAAGCTCAGAATGAAAAACTGCTGTCTAGTGAATGGAGAGGAGAAAGTAAAATCTCAGCCAATTTAATAAAAGTGTTTGTCAAATTCTAATGTTCATCAACAATCTGGGTGTATGAAAGTGGCCGAGGGAGATCTTTTTCCCTTCTGTGGACTCACACTGAGTATGGTATCTGAAAGTCTTCGTGTATCCGCTTCTGCTCTCTCATTAAGCTCACAATTAACGACTGCTGTCTCATGTGAAAGGAGAGACCTTCTTTAGAGGCTGCATTTCAGGCCAGTGTGTGAAAAAGCCCGAAAATCCACGTATCGCTGCTCAGTATCTAATGTTTATCAACTTTCATTTCATCAATAAACAAAAATAGACAGCAGTCTGAGGCCAGTGAGTCAACATCTGCGTTTTACTTCTTTCTGTCGCTGATAAAGCTCACAATTAACAAATGCTGTCTCCAGCGAAAGGAGAGGAGAAAATGACAATTCAGCCACTTTAATATGAATGTTTGTTGAATTCGAATGGTTGTGAATGATCTGGGTGTATGGAAACGGTCAGCGGCCCGACCGGGATATTTTCCCTTCTGAGGACTCACAGTGAGTCCCGCGTCTGAAATTCCCTGTCTCGACTTCTGCTCACAGTGATTCCCGCGTCTGAAGGTCCGCTGTCTCGGCTTCTGCTCACAGCGAGTCCCGCGTCTGAAGGTCCTGCTGTCTCGGCTTCTGCTCACAGCGAGTACCGGTTCTGAAGGTCCTTCCTGTCTCGGCTTCTGCTCGCTCATTAAACTCAGAATGAAAAACTGCTGTCTAGTGAAAGGAGAGGGGAAAGTAAAATCTCATTCACTTTATATGAATATTGGTCAATTCTATTGATCATGTACAGTCGGGATGTATGGAAAGTGTGAGCGCGCCGAGGGGGATCTTTTTCCGTCTGTCGACTCACATTGAGTCCCGCGTCTGAAAGTCCTCCTGTCTCGGCTTCTGCTCGCTCATTAAGCTCAGAATTATCAATGCTGTCTCCAGTGAACCAGCCACTTTACTATGAATATTGGTCCAATTCTAATTTTCATGA
>NW_026115575.1:0-25100 GCF_001640805.2 Lates calcarifer | reverse complement strand
TTATAATTTAGGGGAGGTAATCCCCTGCAGAAAAATTAAGCATATTTCAATTTCTCTGTTTTGTCAAATATAATTTTGTTTTAATAAATCATGAAGATTTAAGATATATACCATTTCTTTGTGAAAATACATGTAAATCCTACATTCACCCACATCCACGCCCCTCCTCAGGTTTCTACATCCCATCTGCTTCCTCTCAGAACATCTACCAGTTTGTCAAAGAGAATAAGACTTGGGAAGAAGCACAAGATCACTGCATCTTTAAGATGAACAGTGTACTGGCACCAATATATAACAAGGAAAACGTCACTCCAACTGAGGGATACACAGACAGGGCTGGATAGGTCTGTATGAAGAGCTTTCAAACTGGACCTGGGTGACTGGCCTCAACAAAACACGTCTTTGGTACTGGTTAGAAACCGGAGAAAACAATATATTTGCAAGCTGGCAAAAAGGACAACCTGACAACCTGAGCAGAGGAACTAGACTGATGAGCAGTGCGAAGCAGAATACCCTTTGTTCTGCTATGGAGGTAGGAACCAATAAAACATTTTCCTTTGTATTAAAGCTGAAATTAGATGCTAGAAATGATGTGCTGAAGTGCTGTATTACACACAGACTGGAAGATGTATCGATTCATATGTACAAAGGCTGAATTCGGGCAGCAAATGCTTTTGGCACAGCAAGTCAGCTGAAAGTCTGCAGACGACTGAAGTGCTCCAGAACCTTTAAGTGATTTTATGAACTGGGTGACATCCACAGTAACTGTTTCTACACCAGTTCACTCTGTTATCCTGTAAAATATGTTTCAGGGATCTCAAAGATAACACAAGGCTGTGGCTAAAACCTAAAGTATTTATATATCTCAGTCCAAGGTCAAAGTAACACCACCTTAAATTGAAATGATCCATAGGGAGAGAGCAAAGGGTACATGCAAGACAATACTAGGTGATAAGAGCACAAATTATTAAATTGTGTGCACAAATTTGTTTCTTTCTTTACTATGACACCTTCCAGGCCCTGTATCAGTTAGGTAATTGAACTGTTTTTTGGTGGAAGAGCGATCGCCACATTTTATGGTTTAAAAACGTCCTGGAGTGGATCTTCAAATAAAGTAGTTAGATCATTAATGTAAGAGCAGATGTGGAAGTATAAGCAATATTTTGTCCTTGATATTTTCTACACAGAATCACAATAGTTTTAGAGCCTTAAAATGACTTACTCTTAATTTTATTGTGAAAGGATTACAGGGGTTTTGATTTAAATTTAAGGAATTCTGTTTGCTACGACAAACATTTCCTTTGTACTTCATTACCACTAAACATTAGTTGTCATTTCCTGTCAGTCCTTTCCTGAAACATCTACCTGTCGTTTGTGAACCTGTGTAGTTCCAAAATCATGGAAAACTGTGGTGAAGATGAAGATCCAGTCCAGTGCAAACATGGAAGATCCAACCTACAGGGCTGACCTGAAACAGCAGGTATGTGTGTGTGTGTGTGTGTGTGTGTGTGTGAAGAAAAGTTACATGAAATAAAGAAGAGAACAAAATACTTTCTGCATCTCTCTCTTTTTCTTTAGTTGCACACGGCATTTTGTAAATCAGGGAATGACTGACTTCAAGCTGACCTGGACGAGGCTGCCAGTGAAGCAGACAAACAACTACAGGTACACAAACAAACACACACACACACACACACACACACACACACACACACACACACACACTGAATATTCCTTTAACACCTAAATTCTTTTGTCTTTCTGTTTAGATGCTGTTCATATGGAGAAGGTTTACTGTTTGTAGTCCCCTTGAATTAGAAAGAGTTTTAATATGTTTGACTTCATTTGGGATAAAGACTGGAATCAGAGAAGCCTCAGTATATAAACGTCTCACTGTGTTTTTTGTGTGCGGTTAGTTCTAAGCAGCATGTGTGATATAGTAACATAACAAACATATTAACTCAGAAATATTTATGATTTTACATTTAATGTCTCAAATAACACTGACTGTTTTTTTTGTTTTTTTTGTTCAGTATCTTCAGTAAATATTTCTTCCTGTTTGAGTTTGTGGCACATTTTACTGTGAGCTTTAATTTCAGTACATATTTCTGACTACTTTTTGAAAGGTTTCTGTTTCATTTTTTACCCTTCCCTCATTGATATAAATGGGGTGTGATGCAACACAGTTGAGCGGCGTCACCAATTGTATCCTCATATAGTTGAATCAACATTCAAAAACTCTACAAAAAACAAAAATGATAACCTTCATGTCCATGTATTTTTTGCAGGACTGTTAGCTTGCATTAGTTTTAGACAGGTGTGCCTAATAAAATGTAATAATGTTTTAAAATGACAAATTCTTGTTTGTTATGTTTGTGGTGTAGTTTGCTCTGCACAGCTTACCCTGTAAACTGGATGTGAAATAATAATAGAAGGGGCCAAATGTATGTGTTTACTCATACACACAGAAACACACACATACATCATTAATATCCAAGGACACATCTGAAGGTGAACAATGTAAAACAACAGTCAAATGCCACAGGTGCAGAGGAACAATCCACTATTTACATTTCATTTTACTGGTTTGAATCAGAAAGTGTCTCTTACAGACTTGCTTTCTCATCTCCTTCCTTTAATCTACTCTAACCCATAGGAATTATGCACAAATTGATTCATTCATATGCTCCAGTCCATATGTGTTCTGTACTCAGTACTACAGCATACGCTGATACTTTAGACAGTAATGTGCTTCCAACTTTGTGGCAACAGTTTGGGGAGGAAGAGCCCGAGTGCCATACACACAGCCCTCAAGTCATCCAACACAAAAACATTCTAAGACAGAAATGTTGGAGAACGTCTGCATGGTTGCTTTGGTGTATAAGCAACCTCTGAAGCATGACTTTTATCAAGGTAATGCTTTGCATATGAAAATAATGTCTAGCACGTTCTAATATGTTATCACCACTGTTTACATGTGCAAGAGTGTTTGTTTGGCTGATTCACTGCAAACAGCTCAGATCTCAACATCATAACAACATTCAACAGCTGCATCCTAACCTTGTGAGTATGTCTTTATACTTCAGGGAACTGGTGAGAAAGTTGGAATATCACTGCACTTATACAACAGAGAAGGACTGCAGGGGAATATAAAGCAATGCAAGAAGTGTCTTAACAAAAGGAAAATCAATATATAAAGAACTGGAAAAGGGTGACAACTACACATTTAGCTGCTGAGTTTTCTAGAAAACTGTTAACCAATGTTAACCAACCAATCACCAGGGTTTGATAATTGAAAAACTGTTTGTCTTTTTTTCCAAAACATTCTTTCATTCTCAGATTTTCTACTTGTCTCTTTTTCTATCATTATATAGTTTTGTACTCTTTGTTGGTAAAACAACAAGCAGCTGGAAACATCAATTCTTCAACATTTGTTGACAGAATTATAATGAACCTTCTAACCACTGCAACTCTAACATTAAAACTATCTTAAAACAACTTTTATTTCAGTGTGTAGCAGGTCCTAATTACACACTGTATTAACCTTACTGTATTAACCGTGTTCTCATTTACTTTCTCTGGAGTGTGACCGATCTATTTTTGCTGAATTTGTTGTATCTATTAATTTAACCTCACACTATTTCCAGCTTAGTATCCTCATAGCAAAGGTATAAATCATCCAGAATTACTGTAAACACCTGTGTGATCATGCAGAGGCTTTGAAGTTGAGTGTTTCATATATGATTTATCTATTCTATTTGTCATCTTCTTGCAGTAAGATCAGACATGGATTGTTGACTCTGATTCTCTTCTTGCTTGGTAAGGCCGAGTGTCATTTTCATTTAATACTTGAATAAAGTTTCTTACAGACTGATGTGAGTTGATTTTATTATCCATGATCCATGATCCATGGAAGCCCAAGTTACTGAAACACTTTTTTTTTCTACCTCACAATTACTGAATTCATTATATTCTGTGGGCGAGATACAGACCACCGGCTGATGAGCATTCCTTTAGAGGGAAGTCTTACACCAAAAGCAAGTTTGCATATGAAAATAGTGTTGAGCACTACAGATTTCTTAAGAGTGCTAAAACTAAGTCTGTGTGTTTGGATGATTCACTCTGAAGAGTTCAACATTCAGCAGCTGGATTTTAAACTTGTGAGTATGTCTTTAGACTTCTGGAGAATTAGTGACGTAGTTGGAATATCACTGCACCTTTACAACAGACAAGGACTGCAGGGGGATATAAAGCAAGGCAAAAATGTCTTAACCTAACCTTTCTTCGACTTCACTGTAACCTCAGATTTGACTTTACTGAAGTTCAAGGCAAAATAATATATAAAGCTGTCGTGGGAAACATCTTTGGACCTGAAACTCAAAATCAAGTGTCCCTCTAACAGTGCAAAGCTGTTCTCACTTATTTTACTTATTTCTCATTTGAGACTACTGGGGAATATAAAGAGAGGCAAGAAATGTCTTAACTCAAGCTTTAAATATTCTGTCTTCTACTGTACTGTAAGCTCAGATCTGACTCTGCTCAAGCTTAAGGGAAATTTATCTACGAAGCTGAACTGCAGAAGGGTCACACCTACACATTTAGCTGCTTAGCTCATGTTTTTTCATCATGTTTTGTCACATTTTATTAGGACTGAAGCAAAATAATTGGATATTTAAACGATTTCTTTGACATAGCTTTGATGAATTGTTGGTCAAAAGGTGTCTTATTGATTTAAAACAAGTTTTAAAGCTGACACAATTTGTCAGTTATTAATCATCCATCCATTATCTAGACTGCTTATCCTTTAGAGTAGGCTGAGACCTACCCCAGCTAACACTGGGCAAGAGACTAGGTAGAGAGACTACCAGTCATCACAGGGCTCAATTAGTCAATTACCAGAAAATAAATCCGTAACTATTTCAGTAGTCGAGTAATCATTAGTCTTTTTGATCAAAAATCCCAAACTTTGATTGACTAACTTTTATTCCAGCTACTTCAGTGTAACATCTACTTTATTCTCCCATTAATTTTGTTTCATCTGTTGCATTTATTTATTCATGCAGTTTGGTGATCTTACATAATGTGTGGTTGTGCAGAGACTTTGAAGTTGGGTTTACCTATTTTCATATTGTCTTCTTCTTGCAGTAAAATCATATGTGGATTGTTCTGTGACTCTGACTCGTCTTGCTTGGTAAGAGTGTCATTTACATAACTTCATGGATCAAAAGTGTGTTTTGGTTTTCAGTTCACATGTGCCAAACCACTGTAACATGAAAAAACAAATGCAAATTCTGAAATGAAAAGGGGCTAGACCTGAATAGATAAATATGTGCTGGACCGAGCAATCTGATTAATACTAGATGGAACTAAATTCTCTGCGGTAAACTGGACTAAAAACATATGACAAAAACTTGTCATCTGTATATTGGCTATGTCATTTATATCAAAACAGCTGACTGGCTAAGGGTATAAGATGAGAGTTTTACCAAGACATCTGTATACTGTGTATATTGCAAACAAACAAACTGATGAAGGCAGTAGAGTCTGGGAGAAGTATACAGTGATCAGCCACAACATTCTAATGACGTAAATAATATCATTCATTTATGCCGGCACATCCCACAAATACATAAACAGACGTGTCAAGTAACATCTTGATGAATGCTAGGACCTTACATAATTTCCAGCTCAGTTCCTTCAAAGCAAAGGTCTAAATCAACCAGAATAAGCTGTGTGTTTCAAGTTAGGTGTAACATATATTATTAATCTATTTTCATCCTGCTTTCTTCTTGCAGTAAAATCAGACATGGATTGTTACATGACTCTGACTCTCCTCTTGCTTGGTAAGTTCAAGAGTCATTTTCATAACGTCATGGATCAAATGCATGTTTTGGTTTTTACAGTTCACAAGCACCACAACAATTATAAGATAAAAATAAGACAATAAATTCTCAGGGCAGGGCTTCAGACTTCAGCCATTTAGTTGTATTTTGCCACCATTTTTGGAGACAGTGCAACTAAATTTTACAACTACACACACCAATATGCCATCCAAATACATCCCCTTTTCTCAGGGCATACTGACCACCACATACCGCTTTTCTATTTCATAATGTATGATCACTTCTCTGACCTCAGTTCTCTGCCCAGGGTGTGGCTGCTCCATACACACACACACAGCAATCAGCTGAGCAGTATATATATATATATATATTTATTTTATATATCAAACCATCTGTTCAGAAGCTGTAGAAAAGCCATATTTCCAGCTGTTTTTGTTTGCAGTCTCTCACCATGTTTTACACATACACAGCATTCTGGTTTAACTAATTGCTGACTGTTAGGAAGAAGCTTAAAGGAAAGCTGTCTGTATGTAGACTGACTGAAATTTTCAGTAAGGAACACCAGTGCATCTAGTGGAAAAAGTTAGTCTTTTTCCTTGTAAAGGGAAGGGGCTTGTGCTCTCATAGTGGCTAAAGGGTGTTTTTAAAACAAGACAAATGCAAATTCAGAAGTGAAAAGGGATGATGCCTGAAAGGATAGATAGGTGTTTGACCAAGCAATCAAGAAAAGTCTTTGCTTCTACACCTCACACAGACAAGTTATGACAGAAAAAGGAGATTGTAAATGGACACATTGTGATCACTGGTCAAGGAATAATTGTTTGTTCATTTGACAGTGATCTAATTTTTAAGAGAATTGAAATCTCTTAAATTTAACTGAAAGTAAACTGGACTGAACATAGAACTCCTTGAGAAAATGTAAAGGCAATCCATCCAACAGTTATTGAGCTATTTCAGCTGGGATCAAAATGAACCAAGCCAACACTGTCAGCCCTGACACAAGCATAGTTAATACAAATATTATGCCTCTCTCAGAGACTTAAAGGCCCCAGACACACTAGGCTCTGACTCTCTATCTTTTAATTTTGACTTAGTGAGTCAAATTTCAAGGTGGTAGAACCTTTATCAGATAATCAATCAATTACTATTAAAAAATTGACTGATTTACCTCATACTTATTAACATATTGCACCAATCATTGCACTGGTTGCAGTGGGCGATCTTTAACTTTTACCTGTGTTAATTTGTCCGAATGATTACCTACATACTAACCTTTAATTATCAACCCTCAGGTTGGAGCCTCGACTCCCGTTCACAGTCCCCCCCCCCGCGCAAGTACTACTACATTCACACGAAAATGAACTGGACCAATGCTCAGCAGTACTGCAGAGAGAAACACACTGACCTGGCAACCTTTAAAAGCATGGGTGACATAGAAATGCTAAAACCTGATTTTAACTATATCTGGGCATGGATCGGACTGACTGATAACCCAAAATCATGGAAGGAAGCCATGGGCAATGACATCAACTCCTGGAAATGGTCAGCGACTGGTGAAACAAGCAAAACTGGTTATCAGAACTGGGATGTAAATGAACCGAATTATGCATTTGGAATTGAAACCTGTGTGGTAATGGCCCCTAATGGAAAATGGTTTGATCTGTCCTGTGCACTACTCCACAGTTTTGTTTGTTACACTGGTAAGAAAATATCTGAGTTCATGTATTTCATCAACTGACTTAACAGTCAGGTAAAGACAGACTGCATTTATTCACTGATTACCTAGAGGACTGAATATGTTGTCTGGGCAATAGGACCAAAAAATTAACAATTAATTATTAATTAGGGGGATCTGCTGAATACAAAATTCAACAGGGCAAAAACATGATGTAAATAAACAGCAGCCTATACATTAATAATACAGGTTTTCCCACAGTGTGAAAGGTCTTTATTAAGTCTGTCTCCTTAAATGCAACAGTTACAAGATTTCCTGATAAACAAATTTGTTATGTGATTAATCAAATCAATCACATCACAATTTACAGGATGGCCATGACTGTAGATACCTAATGAATCTAGCTATCACTCATGTCAGCACATAACTTTTTTGCACATAACTTCATTTTCATTTTCCACATTATTCAAAAACAGAATTTTGAATTACACAGATAAATTTTTACATTGCGCAGCCTTTATTGTGCATAACTGTAGTTGTTGCCTAATTTCACGACAAGACAGAAATAATTTCATTAATAGGCTTCATTTCTGTCTATTGTAGACCAAAAAAAGAATGGGATCATCTATCAGTTCATCTCAACTTTGAAAACGTGGGATTCTGCTCGAGAGTACTGCAGAGAATACCATACAGACATGGCTATGATCGAGAGCAGCGCAGAAAATGCTGAGGTCTATTCTGTAAAACCAGCCCTTGCTCAAGTTTGGATTGGTCTGTACCGAGTGCCCTGGACATGGTCCGACAACTCTGAATATTCCTTCAAAAACTGGCTACCTCTCCAGCCAGATAACTTTCTTTTTAACCAGTTCTGTGTGGTTGAGAATGCTCTGCATCAGTGGAACGACGAACCTTGTGCACTGGAGTTCCCTTTCATCTGCCAGAAAGGTGATAGTTCAGTGACACAAAGAAAATTGTTGGGGTTTCAAATTTTACAATATTTGTCTCTTATGTTTGTGAGTGCATTTTTATTGTACTTTTCAGTTTTACAGTTGAAGAAGATGGTGGTGGTGAGGATCAGGACTGTGACCGATGCGGACATGACCGATCCCGCTATTAATGCCAGGATCCTCCAGCAGGTAAAACTGTCTTTCCCTCGTTTTGTTTTTGTTCATTTGTGACAAATGACAGAGGATGAATGACAGGAAGCTGCAGAGTCTACAACTAAAAATATTTCTTTTATCCTTCCTCAGCTGGGTGCAGAGCTGGCAAGTCAGGGACTGACCAACTTCACTCTGCAATGGAAGACTCTGCCCATAAAACAGAAGGAAAACTGAGAGAAAGCACTTGACGTTGATCTATACTACTGTATCTAACATATACAATTTCTTCTAAATGATTTTGTTGTGTTGTTAATCAAATACTTTGCGTTTGCAAGCTAAAGTTTATAGCTAATAGAAGACAACAATATGTGTGCGTGGTGTACTACACATTAACTTAATAGGTTTGCTGAATAACTATGAAAGCAATAATGTCCAAAAAGTTTTCCTACTGCACAAATATGTAGGATTTAAATTATTAATTGATTGACTGATAGACAGAACTCACTGTTTTGAAACTATTTTGATAATCAATTCATCTTTTTAGCCAGGTTGAAAAAATATTAGCTAGTTCCAACTTCTCAAGTATGAACATTATCTGCCTTTCTTTGTTCTTATGTGTCCAGAAACACAGACAGACATTTTCTGTGTTCTGCTTAGATGAAGTAAGAAATCTGAAGATATAACCATGTTTTTCCATGTTAATGTGGCTGTGTGTTTTCAAAGAGGAGAACTGTCTATATGTATTGATTAGGTTTTTCATCTTCAGTTATTTAATTTTATTCAGTTTTATTCTATTGCCTTACTATTTATTTGTACTATTTATTATATACCCACAAAAAGACCAATTCCTTGTACCATATAATACTGGTTGAATAAAGTTTTCTTACAGACTGACTTGAGTTGATTTTATTACTGTATCACCAGCTTTATTAAAACTGTTCCTATCCTCACTATATCCTTCTATATACTCACACATACGTATGTAGGTATACAAACTTGAAACACAAATTCTGAATGATAGGATAACGCCCCGTGGGGAGGCATACATTTTACATATCTGTTTTTTAAATTAAGTGACTTCATTCTTCTTTTGCTAAAAGTGAATAAAACTATATTAAACAGACAGGATTGTGGCTGGGGGTTTTGTTGTGTACTGCATAAAGTTTGTGAATGGGTAGAAACAAGTTGTAGTTGAAAAGGACAGGATCAAATTTGTGCGCAAATCATGTGAAGACTTTACAAAGAAAGAAAATCCCTTTTTCATCAATCATGGTAAATACTGGGAGAGCATTATGATCTGCAAGGGGTAGGATATTTACAGCCTCTTTTAAACTGCTGTTAAAAACCAAACAAAGGAAACATGACATGTAACACCGTGGCACTGCCTTCTGTCCCCAGCATGTGAGCTGTGCATGTCTCATCTTTTACCAAACTCATGCTTTGCATATGAAAATAGTGTCAAGCACTATGTGTTTCTCAAGGGTATTATAACCAGGTCTTAATGTTTGGATGATTTACCGTAAAGAGCTCAAACCTCAACCTTTTAACAACATTCAACAGCTGCATTTTAAACATGTGAGTATATCTTTCTTTCAGGGAATTAGTGAGATAGTTGAGATACTACTGTACTTTTACAAAAGAGAAGGACTGCAGGGAAAGCACAGCAAAAAATGACTTGAGCCAACCTTTAAATATGCTGTCGTCATTCACATTCAGAAATTAATCAGCAACTATTGGGCTTATTGATCGTTTGACTCTTTAGTCTCCAATGTGAGAATTTGTAACTTTTCTCTGTTTCTATCATTAGAAACAGAATAAATCTGGGTTTTGAAGTATTTGTTGATAAAACAAGCAAACTGAACCATCACCTCGGGCTCTGGGAAACTGTGATAGACATTTCTTCAACATTTGTTTGACATTTAATCGACTAAATACATATCAATTGACTGAGAATGAAAAATTACTGGCAGAACAATAATGAACATTATCATTACTTTTCAACACTGTAGCTCTCTTATTAAAATTATTTCAACAGCATATCAGTAGTTTTATTTCAGTGTGTAGCAGGTCCTAATTACACACTGGAATGGTTGTGAAAAAGTCATTTTATGTTATATTTTCAAACAAATTAACCTTAACCTTCATACACACATATTTGGACCCACAGCTCAAATACAGCATGATAGGAAAACCAAGTGTTTCTCAGTATGAAGGTGTTCTCATTTACTTTCTCTGGAGTGTGACCGATCTATTTTTGCTGTATTTGTTGTATCTATTAATTTAACCTCACACTATTTCCAGCTTAGTATCCTCATAGCAAAGGTATAAATCATCCAGAATTACTGTAAACACCTGTGTGATCATGCAGAGGCTTTGAAGTTGGGCTTTTCGTATATTAGTAACTTATTTTCTTCTTGTCGTCTTCTTGCAGTAAAATCAGACATGGATTGTTGCGTGACTCTGATTCTCCTCTTGCTTGGTAAGGTCGAGTGTCATTTACATACTTTCATGGATGAAATGTGTGTTTTGGTTTTTACAGTTCACATGCACCACACAATTATAAGATAAAAAATAAGACGATAAATTCACAGGGGGCAGAGATTTTTGCACTGATAGTGGTTACAGGATGTTTTTAAAACAAGACAAATACAAATTCTGAAATGAACAGGGGCTAGGCCTGAATGGATGTGCTGGATCAAACAGTCTAGAAAACCAATGTTTGCCTCTACACTTCACATTAGATGAACAAGCCTATGGACAATATGATATTGTATTTGGAGTTTTGATAGAGATCCATAGACGCACTTTTTGGATTTTTCTTCCTCTTTGAGTCCCTTAAAATTATACTATTACTTTTAATTGTTCTAATTTGTGCAAACAACTCATTAAATCGACCCTCAGGTTGTAGCCTCAACTCCTGCTCTCGTTACCCCCTGCGTAAGTACTACTACATTGACTTGAAAATGACCTGGACGGCTGCTCAGCAGTACTGCAGAGAGAATTACACTGACCTGGCCACCATTGAAAGCATGGACGACATAAACATGCTAAACCCTGATTTTTATTATTCGTCGGCATGGATCGGACTGAGGGATAACCCAGAATCATGGAAGGGAACTGTGAGCAGCAACGCCAACTCCTGGAGATGGTCAGCGAGTGGTGAAACGAGCAAAACTGGTTATCAGGCCTGGAATGCAAATGAACCAAATAATGTGGGTGGAAGAGAAACCTGCACAGCAATGCGCACTAATGGAAAGTGGAATGATGCGCAGTGTGAAACACAACTAAGTTTCATTTGTTACACTGGTAAGAAAAAAATCTGTGTTCATGGAATTTATCAACTGATTTAACTTGTCAGGTAAAGACAGACTGCATTTATTCACTGATTGATTGAATAGAAAATGTCACAGCAACAGGACTGAAGCTTTGCACATGTTTTGTATTAATAGATAAATAATTGGTTGGTCACTGACACCCTCAATAGTGGCACTGGGAATTCACTACCAACTAGCCATCTTTACTGGATTTCTATAAGAGTCTTAGATCATATATACACGTCTGATACTGATACTGACACTGTTGCCTCAGTGCACAGAGAACACTGAATTAATTGATTTAATTTCTCTCCATTGCAGTCCCAGACCAAAATGGGAAAATCTATGAGTTCATCCCAACTTTCCAAACGTGGGATTCTGCTCTTAAGTACTGCAGACAACAACATGCAGACCTGGCTATGATTGAGGGTAGTGCAGAAAACACTCAGGTCTTCTCTGTAATACCAGTTGACACTCTCCCAATCAAACAAGCTTGGATTGGACTGTACCGATTGCCATGGACATGGTCTGACATGTCTCAAAGCACCTTCAGAAACTGGCTGCCTCGTGTCCCAGATAACTATGGTTTAAACCAATTCTGTGCAGCTGAGAATCCTAAACATTACTGGGATGACAAGGATTGCACAGCAGAGTTCCCTTTCATCTGTCATCAAGGTGATAGTTCAATGACACAAAGAAATCATTTTGAGTTGTAATCAGTCACATTACACAGTATGTGTATCTTTGTTTTGTGAATGCATATTTATCGTACTTTTCAGTTTTAAAATTCAGGAACGTGGTGAGGATGAAGATTGCGACTAATGCTGACATAACCAATCCAGCTATTAACGCCCAGATCCTCCAGCAGGTAAATTTTTTATTCTTTTTTGAAGATGTAAAATGAGAGAGGATGAAGAAAATGACAGGAAACTGCAGAGTCTACAACTAAAGCAAATGGTCCAGAAAAATAGAGAAAAGGCCTGAGTATGTCTTTTACTCCTCCTCAGCTGGGTGCAGTGTTGACAAGTCAGGGATGGACTGACTTCAATCTGCAATGGAAGATTCTGCCCATAAAACAGAAGGAAAACTGAAGCACGTATGATCTATAATACTGTATTTGAAATATACAACTTCTTCTGAATGATTCAAATGATTTTGCTGTGTTGTTAGTCTGATTACATATAAATCACTTAATTTAGACAAGTGAAAATAGATATATTTATACCTGTGTGTGGTTTGCTGTACATTGGTTTGGTGGTACAGTTTGCTGATTAACTGATAATCAATGCAGCATTTCAGTCATGTCAAAAGAAATATCATGAAGGTCTAACTTCTCAAATGTGAACATTAGCTGCCTTTTCTCATTGTATGTGTCTAGAAACAACTTCTGTCGGGTTCTGGTCAGAAAAAGTAAGAAATCTAAATATGTATCATTGGTTTTGAATAAACTGTTGAGGGATTTTTAAAAATAAATATATCTAATTTTGATGTTTTATATTAACTATCTCCAATGCTGTGTTGATTTTGTGGATGTGTGTTTTAAGTATTTATTACTATAGTTTACACGTTTACTGATTTTATTCTATTCTGTTGCCTTACCTTTTAATTGTACTTATACCTGCACTAAAACAAATTCCTTGTACCATGCAATACTTCAATTTAAGACATTTTAAGATGCAGTATATAGAGAAGCTACTTTCAATAATATTTTTTGTTTGATATGGTTTTTCCACAACAATTTTCAATTAGCACATTAAAAATTTGTGACATTACCTCTAACCATTCTCCCTCATTGGAAAAAAAAATCTGTGAAACAGCAAATACTTTTCATTTCAAAAGTTTAGCTGCTGGACACGAGATTTCTACTATATCACTTTGTGTATGTGCACTGGAGATTTAAAGCTTCCACATCACATTTAAATAAAGTTACAGATTGGACAATGATTGCCTGCCAAATAGTTGTAATGTCAGAAAACCAAGTTTCCTCAAGGCATTAATGAGTTATCACATCAACAAGAATGGGACAGACAGACCTGAAAAAATAATGTCTCTGACCACAGCCCTCGTTAGAAACACTAAAATAAAGGCAAACATACAAAATATTTTAAAAATAAATGAATGGAAACTCACTAATAAAGGGTGTATATTTTACAAATATTTCTCTTTTTCAAATTAATCGGCTCCGTTTTTTTTGGACTTTTGCTAAAAATCAACAAAAATAAATGGACAGGAAATGTAATTACTCAACATTTTAGTGATACTGACTGGGGCTGTTGTGAATTTTGTTGTAAACTATATTTAGTTTGTGGATGAGTAGGAGCAAGTCATAGCTGAAAAAGGGCAGGGTCAAATTTGTTCCACAGACTTACGAAGAAAAATAATTTAGCTTTTCCACAGACTGTGGTAAAGTACGAGGTGAGCATGATGATCGGCAGCGGGTTAAACAGAGATCCCACTATACTGCCATTAAGAACCAAACAAAGGAAACAGGACATGTAACAACGGCGTTGGCTTCTGTCCCCAGCATGCAGGCTCTCCCTTTTACATCTGGCTCTGTGACTACCTCAGTAGTCAGTTTATTATCAGAACAATAACGCCCCAAACTCCATGTCTGTACCTTTTATACAGAACAACAAGGCAGAATAAAGATGAAACATTTACACACTGAACAGGTGTTGTATAGAAAGGGACTGTCTGAGACACCTGAACTCCTGGTGATTGTCTTTCCTCCAGCTCACAAGATTTTCCTTCACAGACATCTTTTACCAAAGCCATGCTTTGCATATGGAAATAGCATCAAGCACTGTGTACTACTCAAGGGCATTACAACCAAGTCTGTATGTTTGGATGATTCATTGCAAACAGCTCAGATCTCAGCCTTTTAACAACATTCAACAGCTGTATTCTAATCTGGTGAGTACGTCTTTATGCTTCCAGGGAATTAGTGAGATACTTGGAATACCACTGAACTTTTACAATGGATAAGGACTGCAGGAGAATATAGAGCAAGGCAAGAAATGTCTTCAGCTTTAAATATGCTGTCATCTGTTATACTGTATTGTCTGATTTGACTTTGCTTAAGTTTATGGGAATGGGGATTAATACAAATAGCTGAACTGGGAAAAGGTGACTATGCTATGAGTTTTAAAAATGAACCTCATGTTTTGTCATAATTTGTTAGATCTGATCTTTTCTCTTTTCTGTCATTATAAAGAGAACAAATCTGGGTTTGTTGACAACACAAGGAAATGAAAAAGTGGTTCTGGGAAACTGTGATAGACCTATCTTTAACATTTATATAGTATAAAGGTTATTTTAACAGCATTTCATTGACTTTACTTCAGTGTGCAGCAGGTCCTCTTTACACATCAAAATGTTACACACATCAAAAAAGTGTTCTCACTTACTTTCTTTGCAGTATAACATCTATTTTTTTCCTTTTAATTTTTCTGTTGTATCTATTTATTCATGAAGTTCGGTGGTCTTACAGAATTTCCAGCTTAGTTTCTTGATAGAGTCTCAATTAACCAGAATAACTGCAAACACCTGTGTGGTCATGCAGAGGTTCTGAAGTTAGGTGTTACATATATCATTTACCAATTTTCTTCTTGTTTGCAGTAAAATCAGACATGGATTGTTGCGTGACTCTGATTCTCCTCTTGCTTGGTAAGGCCAAGAGTGTCATTTACATAAAAGTTTTTGCTTTGGTTTTCAGTTCACATGCACCACACGAGATTGCTTCCAGGTGTAGGTAGCCTACACAGCTAGTACTAATCCCACTTCTGACAGGAAAATGGGAAAAAAAATAAAAATACAGTTGCTCATTTAAAATATTCATAGTAATTCAATATAATGTTATTTTTACATTCTTAAAGTCCGTAATAATTTGACTTTAAATTTTGATTAGCGTGTCAAATTTCAATGTTTATTCTTAACTATTCATGTGTTTTGTTTTAATTAATTAGTTTGCTTTCTTGATAGACTAGAAATGTTGACGCAGTGGCAAAAATACCAAAACCAATGATAGTTGTTAGCTCATGGACAATCTGCATGAGTTGATGATAGAGCTCCATAGTTATACTTTTTGGATTTTTCTTCCTCTTTGAACCCCTTAAAATTATATTATTGCTTTTAACTGTGTTAATTTGTGTAAATAATTCACTAATGCTAAATATAACTTTCATCATCAACCCTCAGGTTGTAGCCTCAACTCCTGCTCTCATTACCCCCTGCGTAAGTACTACTACATTGACACAAAGATGAGCTGGACGGATGCTCAGCAGTACTGCAGAGAGAATTACACTGACCTGGCCACCATTGAAAGCATGGACGACATAAACATGCTAAAACCTGATTTTTACTACTCACTGGCATGGATCGGACTGAGGGATGACCCACAGTCATGGATGACAGCCATGGGCAGTGATGCCAACTCCTGGAGATGGTCAGCGACTGGTGAAACGAGCAAAACTGGTTATCAGATCTGGGATCCCAGTCAACCAAATAATTACCATGGAGATCAAACCTGTGTGTTAATGATCACTAATGGAAGATGGAATGACATGCCCTGTCAAGGAAAACAAAGTTTCATTTGTTACACTGGTAAGAAAAGATCTGAGTTCATAAATTCTACCAACTGACTTAACTTGTCAGGTAAAGACAGACTGCATTTATTCACTGATTAATTTCAAAGACGTGTCACAGCTGCAGGACTGAAGCTTTCCAGATGTTTTTTTATTTAAAGGTCAATTATTGGTTGGCCTGTAAAATGTTTTGTTTTTGGTGAACATGGACACACTAAACAGCAGCACTGGGCATTTACTACCAACTAGCTAACTTTACTGGATGGCTTCAAAATTGAAAAAGTGCAATTATTGATCATATACACGTGTTCACCAAAACCAAAACTGTAAGATGCTTCAATGAAAAGTCTCCACAGCTCCTGTCTCCTGCTGTTTGTGTTTCTTGACATCAGTCAGGTATCAGCAACATCAGCTACCCAGCAGGTAGAGACAGACTGAATGAAGCAGAATTTGTAAGCTGATCAGTCGACTGTCAGAGATAATGCACTGTATCATGCAACTTTTATATCAATGTTTTCCACATTACTAAGCCCTAACTCTGAATAAGTGTAGTTGTTGCCCCACTGCACAGAGAAGACAGAAATAATTTCAATATTTGACTTATTTCTTTCTCTCCATTGCAGTCACGAACCAAAACGAGAAAATCTATGAGTTCATTTCAACTTTGAAAACGTGGGATTCTGCTCTTGAGTACTGCAGACAACAACATACAGACCTGGCTATGATCGAAAACAGTGCAGAAAACACTCGGGTCTTTTCTGTAATACCAGCTGGCACTATAGCTTGGATTGGACTGTACCGATTGCCATGGACATGGTCTGACATGTCTCAAAGCACCTTCAGAAACTGGCTGCCTCGTGTCCCAGATAATTATGGTTTAAACCAATTCTGTGCAGCTGAGAATCCTAAACATTACTGGGATGACCAAGATTGCACAGCAGAGTTCCCTTTCATCTGTCATCAAGGTGATAGTTCAATGACATAAAGAAATTCTTATGGGTTTCGGGCAATCAAATTTTCTAATATAAGTCTCTTTGTCTTGTAAATGCTTGTTTATTGTGATTTTTAGTATCAAAATTCATGAAAGTGGTGAGGATCAAGACTGTGAGTGATGCTGACTTAACTGATCCAGCTGTTAACGCCCAGATCCTCCAGCAGGTAAAATTCTATTTCCCCTATTTTTTTAAAGATGTAAAATGACAGAGGAAGAACAAAATAACAGGAAGCTGCAGAGTCCACAACTAAAAATAATGGTTCTTTTATTCCTCCTCAGCTCAGTACAGTGCTAACCAGTCAGGGATGGACTGACTTCTCTCTGCAATGGAAGATTCTGCCCATAAAACAGAAGAAAAACACTTGGATCTGATCTGTACTACTGTTTGTACCATGAATAACTTGTTTTAAATTATTCTGTTGTGTAATTTGTGTATGTAATTACATCAACAATATGTGTGTGTATATTGTTGTGTGTGTGTGTGGTGTGCTCCATATTGACTTGGTGGAATGGAGGGCTTGTGTCGTGCTTCGCATAAAGTAAACAATTTTCAATGCTGTGGCTGCGGGTTTAAGTGGCTGAGAAGTGTCTATACATATTTATTACTTTTGTTTTACTACACTTTTAGGTTTTTTTAATCTTCAGTTGTCAAACTGTATTCTCTTTCATTCTATTCTGTTACCTGTTAAAATGTCCTGATACATGCACTGGAAAATTCCTTGCACTGTGTAATACCTGAATAAAGTTATGTTACAATCATTCACTGGCAATAAAGAAGTAATTAATACAACGGCTTCACATTCGTACACAGAGTGATATAGCACACTGATGTAGACATTTCCAGATTGCACTATGAATAAAAGTTTGCATAACCAAATACTGAAGGAAAAGATGACTCCCAGTCTTCAGATGCTTGGCACGAGAGGAATTTTCCAACATAATGATCATAAACATACTGTAAAAATGACTCGAGTTAGCAACTATGACCTGGCTAAGTATGTTTGTTACTTTGATTCCAACAGAACATCTTTAGAGTATCTTAAAGCTGAAGGCCGAGCAATAAAACCCCTCCAGCTCAGAGCAGCTGAAAAGATTAATCTGTAAAGAATGGCACAACATGTCTGCACACATTTATGCAAACTGGTATCATCAATGTGCAGGAGGATTGAATCGGTCGTCAAAGATGGAGGCAACACACAAAATATTTAAAACATAAAGGAATGGAATCTTACTGATGAAGGGTGGATTGACTTTTGTTGCAGTTAGCTCTAATATTAACCTTTAATTATATTTTAATTAAATTTTTCAATTTTCACTGTTCTTCAAAATTGGCTTATAAAGAATAAAATTATATTAAATGGGCAGGATTTGTATTTAGGCAACACTTTAATATACTGACTGGGGGTGTTCTCATTTTTGTTGCATACTGTATAAAGATTGTGGATGGGTAGAAACAAGTTGGAGTTTTAAGTGACTATCAAATTTGTGCACAAATTATCAGAAGTTACACAGCTTTCACAAAGAAAAAGGAAAAATATTTTTCCTCTTTCATCAATGATGGTAAGGGGTAGGTAGAGTATTTATGATATAACCAGCTGCTTGAGGATGTCTTTGAACAAAGTCATGCTTTGCATATGAAAATACCGTCAAGCACTATGTTTTTCTTACCAACTTCTATGACTGAGTCTGTATGTTTGGGTGATTCATCGTAGAGTTCAGATCTCATCCTCATAACAACATTCAACAGCTGCATTCTAATCTGGTGAGTACGTCTTTATACTTCCAGGGAATTAGTGAGATAGTTGGAATAACACTGCACTTTTACAACTCGAGCTTTACTACTGTACTATAAATATACTATAGATTTGACTGCCAAGCAATTTGAAACTGATTTGAAAGCTAAAGAAATGCGTCAATTTATCCAGTGCCAAATTTAATTAAATTTGCTGGATAGATTTAAATGAAATTGTATAATAAATAGTATGCTACAGGTAATTAAATTAGGTTTAGTAACTTTGCATAGTTTACAGCCTAGTATCCTCAGAACACAGGTATAAATCAACCAGAATATCTGTAAACAACTGTGTGGTCATTCAGAGGCTTTGAAGTTGGGTGTTTTATATATTATTAAACTATTTTCTTCTTCTTCTTGCAGTAAAATCAGACATGGATTGTTACAAGACACTGATTCTCCTCTTGCTTGGTAAGATCAATGGATAGATAAGTGTTGGACAATCTAGAAATGATTAAGAAAAACGATCTTTGCCTTTACAACTCACATTGTACAGTGACTGTTTTTTGCATGAGTTACTTGGATTTAATGACACCGTTCTTAGATTTTTGATAGAGATCCATAGATGCACTTTTTAGATTTTTCATCTTCCTTGAACCCAATAAAATTATGTTATTGATTTTAATTGTGTTAATTTGTGCAAATAACTTACTAATACTAAATATATCTTTCATCATCGACCCTCAGGTTGTAGCCTCAACTCCTGCTCTCATTACCCCCTGCGTAAATACTACTACATTGACATGAAAAAGAGCTGGACAGATGCTCAGCGTTACTGCAGAGAGAATTACACTGACCTGGCAACCTTTGAAAGCATGGACGACATAAACACGCTGAAACCTCCTTATGCCTATTCATGGGCATGGATTGGACTGAGTGATAACCCACAATCATGGAAAGGAATCATGGGCAGTGACGCCAACTCCTGGAGATGGTCAGCGAGTGGTGAAACGAGCAAAACTGGTTATCAGAACTGGGCTGTAAGTGAACCAAATAATAGTGGTGGAAGAGAAACCTGTGTGATGACGTCCACTAATGGAAAATGGAATGATATGCCCTGTCAGGAACCCGGCAGTTTTGTTTGTTATACTGGTAAGAAAATATTTGAGTTTATGGATTTTATTAGCTTATTTAACGTGTCAGGTAAAGACAGTCTGCATGTACTCACTGAGTAATTTAATAGAAAATGTCAAAATGTAGATAAATTGTTGGGTGTTGTATAAAATGTTTCGTTTTTGGTGGACACTAAACAGTGGCACTGGGAATTCCCCACCAGCTAGTTAACTTTACTGGATTGATGCAGAAGTATTGATTATATATGTATGTCCTCCAAAACCAATGCTCATGGTTGCTGTACTGAACATCATCCAGGGTGCTGAGCTGCCACTCAAAAAATCTTTAGCCAATGGGGACACTTCTGAGTATAATTGTCACAAGGGGACAACAATTTGACATGAATAACAACCGGGTCAGAGACAGGAGTTCTAAAAATAATCGCAACCTTTGCAGATTGCTAATCACATGCAGAGCCTGCCTCTAGCAAGAGATTTTCTGACAAGGCCCTGTTAGTTATCCCCCAATCAAGGCTGAAGGCTGAAGGTGACAGAGCTTTTTGCTGTTAGTGCACAAAGTCTCTGGAGCAGGCTACCTGAGTAACTTCGACTCAAATCTTCACTGCCTTTGATTTTGGTAATTTCTTGTCTTCTTTTATTTGTCCTTCTTCTAAAGACAATACAAGCCAAAAAAATTGCACCTAGTTATTAGACACAATGAGAAATTTACATCAAGCAAGAAGCAAATCCAAGATGGCTATTCTAAAAGCTAAACAAGGAGGATTGTCTGAGAGAGAAATTTACAGGACTATGGTGACTGCAGACAGAAATGTAGCCAGCTATCGTGTTAATTTGAGGCTGACAATAAACTTTTGTGCACATTTAACTTCATTTTCCAAATTATGTAAAACATAAATTTGAATTACTCAGATAAATTCCACATTACGCAGCCCTAACTGTGTATAACTGTAGTTGTTGCCTCATTGCACAAAAGAGACAGATACTTCTGTTAACTAGTTTCATTTCTCTTCATTGCAGTCACAAACCACACAGGGATAATCTATGAGTTCATCTCAACTCTGAAAACGTGGGATTCTGCTCTTGAGTACTGCAGAAAACAACATACAGACCTGGCTATGATCGAGAACAGTGCAAAAAACACTCAGGTCTCGTCTGTAATACCAGCTTACACTCAGGCTTGGATTGGACTGTACCGAGTGCCCTGGACATGGTCTGACATGTCTCAAAGCACCTTCAGAAACTGGCAAAGGAGCAGCCCAAATAACTATGGTGGCAATCAGTTCTGTATGGCCGAGAGTAGTCAACATTACTGGGATGACGACACCTGTAACGTGGAGTTTCCTTTCATCTGTCATCAAGGTGATAGCTCAACGACACAAAGAAAATCATTCAGATTTAATGCAATCAAATTGTACAAGATGCGTCTCTTTACTTGGTATGCATGTTTATTGTGCTTTTCAGTTTTAAAATTGAGGACCGTGGTGAGGATCAAGATTGTGACTGATGCTGACATAATTGATCCAGCTGTTAACACCCAGATCCTCAAGCAGGTAAAATTGTGTTTCCCATTTTTTGTTCTGTTTACAAAGACGTAAAATGACAGAGGAAAATGATGATAGCAAACTGCAGAATCTACAGCTAAGGAGAATGGTATACAGAAATGGAGAAAAGCCTGAATATTTGTCTTATCCCTCCTCAGCTGGGAGCAGAGCTGACACGTCAGGGATGGACTGACTTCAATCTCAAATGGAAGATTCTGCCCATAAAACAGAAGGAAAACTGAAACACTGAAAGTTTTACATTTGATCTATAGTACTGGATTTAACATGTTCAGTTTCTTCTAAATGATTTTGTGGTGTTAATCAAGTAAGTTGTGTATGTAATTACACTTGAGCTTATAGAAGTGTGTGGTGTGCTACACATTGACATCGATTTGGTTTGCTGAGTAACTGCGTAAGCAATAATAATAATGACCAAATAGTTGACCTTAAACATAGAGCTGAAATGATAAATTGTTATGGTCTAAAAAAGTAAGGCATCTGAAGATATAACCTTGACTTTGAGCAAGCTGATGGATTTTTTTTTAAAACAAATTTACTATTTTATAAACATAACAATTCTCAATGCTGTTAATTTTGTTTTAATATCTGATATTTGTCTATGCACAAATAGTACTATTGTTTGTTTGTTTTTTAATTACATTTGTACCTTCAGTTATCTTATTTTCTTCTACAATTATTGTAACTGTACTGATACCTGCAGCAAAACAAATTCCTTGAACCATGTGATTCTTCCTGAATTAAGTTTCTTATAGACTGACTTGAGTTGATTTTATTACTATATTACTAGCTTTCAGTGGCGGTCCATGCATTTCACACCTAGACCTTTACTGGTGTCCTACCTGAATTAACCACCTCTTAAAACCATCATTATGATGTCACAGCTATAGAAACCATCAACAATATACAGAAATGCAGTATAACTTTGCACAGACAGACATGTCAATGTAGCCAGAACAAATGCCATTACTGAAGCAATGCTATAAAAACCCAATTAACACAATTCAACAGGTATCCAAATACATCATCTCCAGCAGAAGTATCAGTAGTAACTCAAAAAAATAACAAAAACGGAAACAATAAAATATAGGTAAAATGCATTTTACACACCGAAACAGCGGATTATTTGTATACAAATTAAAAAAACTGCCTGTCGAGCGGACATTCTCAGCCCGAAAGCAAATTAAAACTTGTGTGAGAAATATGACTGGTCAGACTCGACTTTCAGCGTTAGCCTCCATAGCAATAGAAAAGGACTTACTGTTGGAACTGAGACGCACAGATAACCTCTACAACAGTCATTGGACTCTTCCTCCTCCTTCAGCCTTTTAGCCTGTGCTAGTAGCTATACGTGCAGTTTGCTAGCTCTGACCAGTACACTGTCTGACCATCCAATCAAATGACACTAGACCTGCTGGATGGCCCAGATCTCAAAACTCGAAAAGGATCATGAGGCAACAGTTTAAAATTACTGGGGCCTGCACTGTTGAGTCTGAAGGCCCTAAAGCAGATTCGGTACTGGCAACACAGGGCTGAAATCTGATTGGATAAAAGCTCTGACATAAACAGACTGTATGGGAAGTAGTGCAACTGGGAGGAAAGCTATGAGATGAAGAGAACAGACAACTGGGAACAATTTAATACATAAAATATTAATGGAAAAAACATATACAAAAATATAATTCAGTGATTGTGACAGTGACAGAAGGCCTTGCTGGCCCTGACAGCCCACCACTGCTTGAGAGATTGACAACCACAAGTTACTACCATCTCTAGTGCCATTTCTGTGCTAAGGCCGGATAAACATAATCATATATTCAAATCATATATTCAAATCCATCCTCTCTAAATCTTTGTCAGGAAAAAGGAAGATTGGAGATGGGTTGCAAATGCCAAAGTCAGTGATGTCTAGACAGACCCACGGATACTTCTCTCAAATTTTAAGCATAACATTATATCATTAATATTCATGACTAAATAAGTGACCAAACAACCAGCCAACCGTCATCAAATTCATACTGAAATGTTGCTTATGCCTGGTTGGTGTATACAAGTATATTGTATGACATCACCTGGTGCTAACGAAGTCCAACTCACTTCAAGAAAAAAAAAAGCAACAATCCGTCAAGTGATGTTCTGTTTTACAGGTAATACTGTGATTTACAGAAGTGGATAACAACAAAAGTTGCAAAATGTTGAATCAATGAACCAATCCTACTAAAAAGTAAAGGTAAATTAATCATGATCACACCATGCTGTGTACTACAAAAGGTATCCTTCACCAAGGTCATGCTTTGCATATGAAAATAGTGGCAAGAGCGCTCTATGGTGATAAGCAGACGTATATCTGGAGGCTTTACTGCACAGAGTTCAGATCTCATCAATCAGTAGCTGGATTTAAAGTCGTGAGTATATCTTAATATTTCCATGGAATTAGTGAGGTAGTTTGATTTCCACTCCCAGTTTACAATACGGTAAGTCTTAATCCATGATTTAAGTATGCTGTCTTCTGTTAAGACGTGAGAAAATTAATTATTTTTAAAAGTCAGTCATGTTTTATCCCATTTGTTGATATTAATGTTTTCTGGTCTCTGTACGTGGCACATTAAAAGCTACATCAGAGGGGAAAGTTGTACAGCTCCCTCATCTTCAGTAGATTTTTCCCTGGATCGATGAGCACTGGGCACTGATTCAGTGATTTGCAGGTCAGAAGAGGTTTGGTTAAAAACATTACACTTTCTTTAGACAACCAGGGTACAATCATTGTTTCAACAACACTGAAATGAGTAGATTCAATAAATATGTAGCAGCTTCAAACTACACAATGAAATTCCAATATCTTTTGACTGCAAATCACCAAATCTTGATTACTGAGAAGCATCAACCATGTATGGATGTTGTTAGTGTTTCAACATATGGCTCATAAAAAAAAAAGACCACAGCAACTACAAAACACATTTAAACCCAACCAGTCAATGCAGATGGCCGCCCACTCTGAGTTCGGTTCTGCTCGAGGTTTCTGCCTCTTAAAAGGAAGTTTTTCCCTGCCACAGTCGCCTACTGTGTGCTCATAGTGGGATCTGTTGGGTCTCTCTCTGTAAATTTTAGAGTACGGTCTAGACCTGCTCTATATGCACAGTGCCTCGAGATAACTTCTGTTGTGAATT
>NW_026115574.1:0-14331 GCF_001640805.2 Lates calcarifer | reverse complement strand
ACCACTTCTCTCTACTCAACTGTCTCTAGACCAGCCCTGAGACAAGAGATTCAGAGCCATACCTCTGTTTAATATGTAGACACGTCTTTAAATGTGGTTTTAAAGATTTTAACACAGAGCCCATCAGAGACTGAGCTGAGGAAACACACGTATTGTTCAGACGAAATGATAATTCATCTGATTTTCAAAACTCAACCCTGATACAGAGAAGGCTTTTAGAGATGCTCATCTTTAGCATCTTTAGCCTGAAGGTGTTTTTCTGCTCCAGTGTGATGTGAGATGACCTCAACTGGGCCAAAACACTCATCTAAGACAGATCCTCCTTTACTGAAGCCTGTGATATATGACTGCTGCTCTTAACGCTGCAAACTCAGAGGTCCAGAGCAAAGAGTTTTCATCCTCGGCTGGTTGCACTAGCCTTGACATGCCATAATACTCCCTACACTACACACTGCAGTCTGTGTGTGTGTGTGTGTGTGTGTGTGTGTGTGTCTCACTTCAGCACACCCTGAGAGTCCTTGTCTAGAGACCTTGAGTGTTAAAAATCATGGGGGCCTCTCTTCTGGGAGAGAGAAAGGGAGCAAAAAAAAAAAAAAAAAAAAAAAAAAACCTGGACAGATAAGAAACTTTTCCAGCAGCAGGAACGAGCCGTCCTCAGCCTTTCTCTTCCTCCACGCTCTGCTTGACGTCTGCAGCATGTGTGTGATAATCCTAACAGATAATAACAGTAACAACTTCACTGTTAACCAGAGTGTTTGGGCATAACAGACAATGAACTTTACACAGGCGTCAGAGCTGTGTGTATCACTGTAGCGTAGCGAGCAGTTTTTTGTTTTTTTTCTTCGTGCCGGGGCTTTCTGTCTCCACAGGTGTGTCGCCATGGCTTGGAAGCAAGGAGGGGATAAGTGCTGAGTGAGCAGACAACAGCTACTCTGTCTTTCTCAAACATCTTCAAGGTCCTGTGGAGGGATAAATGGCCAACAGGAGGTGCTTTCCCAGGAGACACTCATCTGGTGCTGTACGGGGTAAGTCCTCTTCACGCCTCATTTATTCTAGAAACCTATTCTTTTCATTTTATTATTAGAAACTAGAAAGTGACATCCATACATTTCCCTCTGTGTTGTTTTTTAAAGATTGAAAATACATTTCAGTTGATTTCTATGTTCAACAAGCAGAGCAGTGTCACCCGGTCAGACAGGAGGAGAATATGTGAGTTATAGCTTCTGCTGTTGATGTAACTGTAACTGTCTGTTCTCACATCCCTGCCCTCCAGGCTCCAGTGTGCAGCGACAGGGCAGCGGGATCATTTGCACTCGTTGTTCCTTTTTCCTATGCATATACCTCTTTGAGATGTAACTTTAAAGAGGCATAGGGCATGGGAAAATGGGGCTGCAGAGGTATTCCACCAGGCAGACAGCTTTTCATCATCCTCTCCACATGACAGCTGACCTCAAAGCACACTCACTCTCACACCCCAGGATCCAGGCTGCCGTGGTCTTCTAGAGGAAGACAGCAGAGCGTAGACTCTGACACACTGACCACAGGTGATTTTTCAGTCTCTGTGATTCGTTCTTATGTAACATCATAACTCAGATTTCATCATATTCACTCATGATGACTCTGTGTGAGTGTGTGGTGAGGCAGCGCTGCTTTTTAACTGAATTACTGTTCTTGTAAAACATCTGTTTGCCTCTGCGTGTTTTGTTGGCTGCAGTTTTTGAATAAAGACATCTTGGCATTAAACACTGGATGATGCATTCTGACTTTTTAAACTGTGTGGGGTCACAAATGACTTAAGGTGGTGATGCACTAGGCAGTTTTTTGGGTAACTCTTATGGGCAACAGTGCCCAAGAAACTGCCTCAGTATTGCTGCTTTAATCCCATAAAACCAGCTCTTTGCCACTAGAACTGTTGTTTCACTTCGCCACAACTGTCCAGTCTGTCACCACCAAACAACTCATGGTGTTTCTGTTTTTATTTTTATCAAGCTTAAAACTGAGACTGTGCATATACTGAAAACATCACAAGAAAAGGCAGAGGGAAAGAAGTATTCACACCCCTAACTTTAGTAAAAACACCAACAATCCTAAACTATTTCTTTATACTTTATTTAATTCAAACCATCAAAGAAATTTAAAGATGAAGTCAGATATCTGAGACTCGACAACAGGCCACAAACAGACACTGCTTCACTGTTTCGGCTCGAATGATTTCATCTTTGGCAGTGCTCTATATTTGATAAACTAGTCCTCTCTCTTTTTCTTTAAATGTAAAGAGTTTAAGCTGTCTAATAAATGACTTGAGCACAGTACAGTATTTGAATAAACGTACTTTCCAACCCTGACAAAAGGCAACTTATTAGACTGAAATATATGAGCTGTGGGTTTTTTAAAGGTTAATTGTACATTTAAAAGTGTGGAAGTCATTCCTCTGACAGCCACATACTGTAGCTTTGATTCCATCACTATAATCATCAGATGATGTTGTCGATCTCATTAGTAGCTCTCTCACTGAACATGTCAGCGACCTTTGGCCTCTCCCCGTCATCCAGCCTCGGCTCCGCTCTGTCTGCTGCCGTCCAGCTGCTGTTAGCACCTCTTCACCTTCCCACTCACCTGATTCTAAAGGATCAGTGAAACCCTCATTGTCATTCATCTCACCGACTCTTTGCCCTCTCACAATGGATCATTTATTGATGCTCATGTTGCCATTAGTGGCAGGAACCATCCTGGTTAATGCTGCAGACTGAGGCCTCGCTCTATCTGCTGCTTTGTATAGACGAGCTGTAGAAATGGATATATGGTCCAGTAAACCTTTAAATGAATAATGTTCCTCTCATTATAGCAGTTACTGATGCGTGGGATTCTAATCATCTCCTTTGATAATTGTGCCTCCTGGTGGGAGGTGTCAGTATTTATTTTCCTTCTAAATGTCCCGGTACATGCAGGCTGTGTGGATCAGGTCTACATGGAACCAGCTGAAGATCCAGATCTGAGAGACTCAGAGCGTCTGTCAGTGTCTGATAGCCTGCAGTGAATGTAATCACTCCTCCAGCAGCTACTTCCTATTCTGAATCCCAATTACAAATCATAAGTGAAAGGCGTAGCCACTTTATGACAGAGTGACTCAATCAGTCACCTATTTAGCCGGTGCCACCTAATGACTCCGACGTGAGGCAATATACACCTCAGGCAGACTGCAGGGCGCCGTCCCTCCGCGGCTTTCAACCAAGTGCGAATTGTTCAATCAGGAGACAATAGAGCTCAATGGATCTCAATGATCTGACAGTTAGCTCCGCTTTGATGTCCCTTTGAAGATGGAGAACTACACCGAGCGGAGCACCATCACAGCTCGGAGCCATGGCACCGGACGCCAAATGAAAATATTTGGCTGCAGCAGCCGGAGACAGCATCTCTTTAACCGAGAGAGGAAGTGGTCAGAACGAGAGATGAGAGCCGGTCTCATCCCTGTCTGTGGGTCTCTGTGGAACCCATGAAGACAGAGAGGAAGGGAGGGGCAGAGGATAAAACATGCTCACAATATGGTGATAACAGGACATAGACTGGACCATTTGTTCCTTTGTTACAGTTAACATCAGTACTGCAACAGATGGCGACACTGGTTTGATTCTGTGGCCTCGTTATTCCCCAGTGTTCACTGTTACTCGTGTATTTTCAGATTATTGTGGAAGGATATGAAATGATTTAAAGTGTGCATGAGTTATTTTACAGATGTTGTGGTTGTTTAACAGGCTACCAGTGGAAGATCTCAGTGAAATCAGTTCTGACTGAAGGACAAAGGAGCAGAGAGGCAGTTTATCGTCTTTCACTCTGTTTTATTTGTGACATAAAACAGCAAATACATTTACATTCTTTAATAATACATACATCCATATATACTGTAGTGCTTCAGACATATTAAAATCTGTTATATTCACAACCCCTCTTTGACAGAGAGCAATGATAAAGTATCTAGATTCTAGACAGGACTTCGGTGGGTGGCTGTGGTCAGGATCAGTAGAAGTGTGGAGGCAGGATGGCGGGGTGCAGGGCAGCGGGGAGGCCCGGCCTGTGGAGCGGCTGCAGCTGCGGGTAGAAGCCGCTGCGGGCGGGGAGCTGTCCGCTCAGGCCGGGGTGCTGAAACAGCTGAGGCGGGAGCAGAGCGCGGGGACAGACAGGAAGGCAGGGCGCAGGTCCTGAACCTCCCGTTTCAACTTCATCCTCCTGTTCTGGAACCACGTTTTCACCTGGGAAAGACGGAAACAGACATCAGCTCATGCTCTCATGCAGAGTTAAGAATTAAATGGTTTACTGACTTTTCAAACCAGTGGCAAACACCTACCTGAGTTTCAGAGAGGTTCAGCTTCTCGGCGAACTTCTTCCTCTGTGTGGCACCCAGGTATTTGTGCCTGCTGAAGGTGTTCTCCAGTGTGCTGATCTGCTCCGAGGTGAACTTGGTTCTCATCCTTCTTTGCTGGGTGGCTCTCCCTCGCTGTCATCGCCCACCTCGCTCTCAGACCCGAGGTGTAGCCGCAGCTGTCTGGGAGGAAGAGCAGAGCGTTTCATTCATTTGGTCAAAAATCCTCACACACACACACACACACACACAAAGATCCTGTCGACCTCAGCTCCTGAGACAAAGCTCAGCAGTGAACTTACTGTTTGGTGAAGTCGGAGAGAATTCCCTTCTTGGTTCCTTTGTAAATTCCTCAGTTTCTCTATGGACTTCTGAATGAACCTGCAGAGGCGGCTCCTCATAATAACTTCTGGAAAGCCACTCTACAGAAGTTTGCCATGTTGCAGCCGAGCAGTGATCTCCAGGTGTGTGCAGGTCGGGGTCGCTGTCCCTTTGGCTGACTCTGGGCCGCTTTATAGGGGCACACTTCTTTATTTGCATATGCAAAGGCTTGTCAGCGGAACGATAGAAACTTGATGGTGGTTGTAATTGAGGTTAATAGAGGCAGGCTTGTGGTTTTTCTCACGTTCATGGCTGGCTGAGATTCTCCGGCGCCACCAAGCTCTGAGTATCAGTTACCTGGCATCTCAGCCTGAGAGACCTCTGCATAAAGTGATTCACAGCCACATCCGCCGCTGAATACAGGACGGTTCACTGTGACAGACATGTAGGCCAGTTCCAGAGCTACTCACAGACTGATATAGTTCAGTTAATGGAAATATTCCATTGGTATCAGAGATCTGTACGTTTATCGTCTAAGCAGTGATTTGCTGGAGGTGGCCCAGCTTTAGAACATTGTTAATGGCTGCTGGGTGACTCCTGCAGCTGCCAGACAGAAGCGCCCAGCTGTCTGCGCATCCAGCAGCCCGGTGATGAAGTCTTTGTTGTGGTGGGGCTGTGTGGGTGTGACCGCAGTCAGAGCGCATCCATAGAAAGTGAGAAAGTTCCGTTTGATCTTTGTTGGTCTGTTTGAATGAGACATTTGCTGAAGAGCCTCCGGCCGCCTTCAAAGCGACGCACCAGGTAACCACAGTGAGAGAGTTCCCAACCAAAACTCCGTTCAAAAAATGTCGAATTTACGCTAAAACTGTCACCGTGTTATTCACCAGGGAAATGTTACAACAACGTCCTGGGTCAAATGTAGAAACCAGGTTAAAGCAGCCCTGCGCCTCTCTGTTCATGACCTGTTCATTATCTTACAGTTGCTGTGAGTCAGGTTTGCTATCTCCAAAATCTCATCACATAATCAGGTTTTAACCTCAGGCCTCAGACTTCAAAACCAGAGATCAGATTCGTTGGCCACACAAAACCCCAGACTGAGCGGAGCCTGGCCGGAGGGCCCCTGCAGTAAGTGTAAACTCCTCAATGAGCGGCTTACTTAGGACTAATTGTTGACCATGATCTCCCCGTTAGCTGCCGTTTGAAGTGCAGAGATGAGGACAAACAACGCATATGAAAGCGGAGCATGTGGTCAGGCTTTGTTGACGGGGGTGGGGGGGTATCATCGTCTGTTACTGTCCCTGTCTGCTGTAAATCTGTGATTGAATTTATGGTGATTTGTTTATGTGGCTTCGTCTGATTCAGCCTCATGTCGTCTTGATTTTATGAGAATCAAATCAGCACATCCATACAATGAGCTGCGATAAGAGCCTTTAAAGGGACAGCTGCCTTCTTTATCACCCCCCAAAAGATGAAAGACAGGATGATCCGCTCATGTTGAACTATTCCCACTATAAAGATAATATCAGCTGTAGATCTCCAGCAGGCCTAACAGCCTTAATGAATGAGTACAGAGTCCAGTGCTGCAGTATAGAAGATAAACTTTATTTAATGATAAATAGATTTCTTGTGAATCATATACAACTTTCTTATCAAATATAATACAAACACACATCAAATAAAACAGCTCTGGATTGCACAGTCTGGGATTCTAAGTGTTTGAGTGGGAGAGGTCTGTGTTTGACACGTTCTCAGTAGAAATGAGGATTGTGGATCATGAGGTGAGGAGGGTGGGGAGGGGGCATCTGTGGCTGGAGGACCATCTGCGGGACGGGGAGCGGGTAGAAGGCCGGGCCGGGCGCGGGGTACTGGGGTCGCTGTCCGGGCAGACCGGGGTACTGGACCGGGGGCAGAGGCTGGAACATCACCGATGGGACTTGAGGAGCGAGGTAGTCCTGCACCTCCCGTTTCAGCTTCATCCTCCGGTTCTGAAACCAGGTCCTCACCTGAGAGAGAGAGAACTGAAGTTAGTAATCACAGTAATGACACCCCCGGGTGTTGGATGTTGCTGTTAAACCGGGCTGCTTGCACTGAAAACCGTGTCTCACCTGAGTCTCTGTGAGGCCGAGCCTCTGTGCTGTCTTCACTCTCTCTCCAGCGTCCAGGTATTTGTGCTTGTTGAAGATCTTCTCCAGTTTGCTGATCTGATCCGGGGTGAACTTTGTGCGCACTCGGCGCTGAGGTCCGTCCTTCTCCACCTCGCTCCCCTCGTCCACAGAGGGACACTCCGAGGAGGCGGCTTCGCTCTCATACCCGGAGGAGTAGCCGCTGATTTCTGAAACTGAAGAAAGGAGAGGTGAGCTTCTGATCTCTGCGTCAGGTCTGAATAAAGTCTGAGTAAAGTCAGGGTGTGTGTTTACTTACTTGGTGAGACGCAGTTTGTTGAATGCAGAGGTGAGCAGAGGCTGGAGTCCAGAGGCCTGCTGATCTCCACTGGCTCCATGTGTTCGGGTTTTGATGGTTTGGGTTTTGGCTGCAGGTAACCTTTGCCAAAACTCGGGGCACGCGGCTGCACCACGCAGGGAATATGAGGTCTGCAGGTCGGCGCAGGATCCGTGCCAGCTCCGTGGGTCTCAGCTGGCGCGGTGTTGTGATGGCTCTGGGCCAGCCAGTCCACAGAGAAGTATTTGACCATGTTCGCAGTGACCTGTAAATCCGCTGAATGTCAGAGGGGGAGTGGTGGCAGCTCTGTCCGGGGTCAGCTTTTATACAGGCCTGACGCTCACCGGGATTTGCATACGTACAGACCCTTGTTAACGCCTGATCGATCCCGATGATTAGGGGTTAATGGCTCGTTATTGAAGTCTTTACATATCCTGTGAGTGTGTGAAGACCTGGCGCCGCGGAGTCTGTGAGAATCCTCCTGAGCTCATACATTAGTCCGCCCTGACTGAAACTGAGGGCCCTGCATTAACAGCTGTATCTTCTGCAGAAGTGGAGCCAAATACTTTCATGTCGCTGCTGGTGCAGTGAGAGTGAGAATGAGCAGTCCTCTGTCACATGAATGCATCATTTAACATGGAGGCAATTATTGCTATGAAGACGGGCTGACATCTATGTGCTTTAGTTGCCTAAATGTGTCTATTTGAGGTTTTTGTAGTTTCTGAGTGGGTAAAGTCTGAGAGCACAGAGCCACACAATGAGAGAGCAAACACTCCTTTGACTGCTCCTCTCATTTAATTAGCTTTCACTTCTCTCCCTCCTTCCCTGATCTCTCTGGCTTATTCATTCAAAAACACAAATTATTCTTTCACACTAAAGTACTGTCATTTTGAGACACGTACATTTTACTTGACTATTTCTATTTTATGCTGTTTGACTAAACTACATTTCAGGAGCTGATGTTGCACTCCACCAAGACTTTGTTCAGAAAGCATGTGAGCAGTTTAGAGAATATAACACAGCACTGGCTCCATGTGATTATACCATCCACATCTGCTGCTTCCATCAGTCACTGAAGTCCTGCTCACACATGAACACATCAGTCATTTAATAATATAATATGACCCTGACTGTTCTGCTTGTGGATCCATCAGTTCCTCCTTACTCCTTATGATGGTGACCCACACATTAACAGGGATGTGGGAGCTGATATTTTCTGGTTCAGTGCAGATGATACACAGAAGCTTTAAGCTCCTGGAATGATTTTCTAATTCAGATTTATTTTCTCATCACAGATCTGTCATCTGGTCTCTGGTCTCTGCTCATGGCTGAAAATGTTTAGCTCCAGGTTTGATTTACTGTCTGTGGTGTAAACATCAGGTCTATCAGAGACATTTAACAGGAGAGAAAACTGTAACAAGGAAACTCGTTGTGTGCGTAAAATCCAGCTTTGGAGCCACAGCCTCACAAAACCCAACAGATCTGGTCTGAGGAAACTTCACCTCTCAGTTTTACTCGTCTTATCAAACGGAGGAGCAGAAGCAGTCCTCCAGTGGTTTCGTACTGAGGTGTCTCTGATACCCCGGTGAGCGCTGGCGCCAGCAGCCCAAGATCAGCATTTGGCACAGGCGCTTCAAACATTACAGATCAAAGGTATTACAGTAGCAACACAATTACAGCTGATTGTCGACCTGTTCAAATGGAAATATGCTAAAACAAGCTGCGAGGAAGCCGGGAAACCCCTGGGAGCGCAAACAAGCCCAGAGAAAAGACCCAGGTAATCCTTAAATTGACTTCACATACCAAGAGCTGCGAATATAGGATATCACATTTATAATAAATAATCACAGGAATAATAATAATCAATGGGATTAATACAAAGGAAAATGACTAACATGCACTCCTCATTAAGACTGAATGTTCAGCCTTCTCCATTCGACTATGTGGAAACAGTTAACGTGACTGACAGTTTCACATCATGTCTATTAGGTGCCAAATAAACCGAGAGACAGCGCCTAACCTGTGGGGTCAGCGCCCCTCCCCTGGCAGATCTCTGCATGCAGCAGCTCGGGGACAATGGCGCTAAACTGATCGTTTAGTTATATGACAATGCAGATAAGAGGCTGGGCCTGGTTGTCTCCTTTATCGGTGATCTGTCGCTGTGAAGGCAGTGGTCCCTTCAGCCTCTTGGGGGCTCTTTATCTCTGAAGCTTTGAAGATGTGCCCTGATCCCGTTAGATAACAATAAAAAGCGCCCGGGACGTCGCCTTCACACTGCGCCTATTTCCTCAGCTCTGCCGGCATGGGCTCTGTCTGTCCCTCTGTCTGTCCCGGAGGAAATGTTGCTCTCACTGTGTTCTAATTTTTGGTTGGCCACTGGCCTGGATAAAGCTAATAAACCAGCAGGTGTGTCGCAATCATTATACATTATAATACATTATATTTAGCAACTCCACTCAGCCCATTAGAGCCTTTTAAGGTCCAATAAAACTGTCCTTTACTGTGCTGGAGTTCACCACACGGTGGCGCTGAGGGTCAAAACAAAACACAACATTTCAGATTACGGAAATGGTGGGACAGCACTTCTTGATTGTGATTGGACAGAACACACGTCAATCATTTGTTTGTGTCTGACGTCAGCGGAATGCCCCTGCGCGGCAGGAAGTGGTTGTGTAGACGGAGAGACGCCCTCGCAGGTTTTCGAAACGGCGACGGTTTGCGTTGTTTACGGTTGTTCGAATCCATAAACCTGAGTAAACACGTTAAACTTTTATCGAGTACCACAGGTTGGTTTTCACAGCGAAGAAAATGAAAGAAGCTGACCAAAAACGCCACTTGGTGTCGGATAAGCCTCGTGAGTGACCACCTCGTTAAAGGTAACGTTAGCTACGCGGCTATGCTAATGTATAGTGTTTAGCTAAAGACTAGTTTCTTTAGCTAGACTAGTGTCTTTAACTAAACACTATACATTAGCATAAAGATTAGTGTCTTTAAAGACTAGTGTCTTCAGGTAGTGTCTTTAGCTTACTAAGTAACGTAAAAGTTATTGTTTTTTCTTTGCTGTGTTGGAGTTTGTACCTCTGTAACTGAACAGCAGTACAATAGCAGCTAACAACGGCTAACGACAAAGTGTCTGTGTGGGTTCTCAGGTCATGGTAGTCTTAGGTGTTGAAGTTGAGGGCAACTAGACTTCTTTTGGTTTCTTGGAGACGTTTCACCTCTCATCCAAAAGGCTTCTTCAGTTCTGAAAGAAGAGGTTAGGTTTTAAACTAAAGTGTTTTGAATTATTTTATTATTTTGGAATACTGTAATTTTACAAAATACTGTGACTGTTGCCTTATATATTATCCCTTAATCTAAAACAGATCAGCTGGCAGTTTGACCCAGTATCAGTGAAGCCACTGAAGAGCATCCAAATTATTCTAGTATTCTTTCAGATTAAAATCATCCTGCTCTTTAAGTCTGTTTATGCTAGGTCCTGTGGCTGCAACACAGCCTTATTGGTTGTTGTTGTTGTTCTTAGGCTGTGGATGAAGGAGAGGATGAAGTCCAGATGAAGTTGACAAAGACACAGGCAGTGCAGAGGCCTCGTTTTATGATCCACTGGGAAAATTTAATTGTATTACTACTACTATTACTACTACAGTATCTTAGGTGATAGTTAGATAAGGCAGATGTAATTCTGACAATAATGTATAAACTTTGAATTAGGCTGACTCTGTGAGTTCTCAGTGCTGAAGGAAGTATTCACTTGTCTCTTGCTCTCTCACTCTTGCTTTGAAAACAGCTACTGTGAATTTATAACAAAAGGAAACCAAACATTCTGTTATTGATTACCTTTATTAAGGGTTTGAATTAGGATCAGACAGAGGTGAGATGACAAGGCTCAACATCAGGTGTAGATAGAAGGTGTGGGTCAGACAGGGGGAGAGTTAACCACAGGGGTTAAGATAGTCAATATTTAAACCTCTGAACTATAATAACGTTTACTATACTGACGCACTCCAAAGCTGAAATATGAACTAACCACGTCATGTTCTGCTTTTTGTTTCCAGCTGTGGATGCAGACAGAGGATGAGAAGCTGATGGGTCTGCAGCACGAGGACTCCTTCTGATTGGAAGGCTTTCTCTGACTGAATCCCAGCTGACCACACAGCCTCACCTGATAGGACCTCACCTGATGGGACTGTCAGCTGTGACCAGTTTGTAAGATAAAGGTATATTACACCTCTTTATAAACACTTCATTTCTCAGTGTAGACTTGTTTACATGGTTCTCTGATTTCTTACATAAACAGATGTTTTTGGGTTTTTTTGGTTAATGTAACATGTTCTGACTGTTGAGCCTGTGGTCTTCATGAGAAATGTTGAAACTTCATGTCACGTGGTAACACGTAGAACGACCATGTCCACATTAACCAGCTGACAGGAAGCTTTAGCAACACCTCTGATGAACACTTCTGTCTTTATATAAAGAATAGTGAATAAAATAAAAACTCAGACAAAATGATTCTCTTCAGTCTGTTGACATGTTGTTTTCTGTGTGAATTTTAGTTCCCACGCTGCAGAGACAGATGAGTTAATCTGAGCCTGTGAGCTGGAGACGATGGATTCTGCCTCATCAACCAGGGAGATGATGTTACACCAAACAGGAGCCATGTTTACTTCCTCTCCTCCAGGTACAGCTCAGTGTTGTGACTTTGACTTTTTGGTGCTGTAGTATTTTGTATTTTTAGTTAGTCCACACACAGTTTCTGATTATTGCTTTGTCTGATTTTTCATCACAGGACTCAGACTTCAGCTCATAAAGAACAGCATGAAGATATCTGCAGAAGATGAGTGTAAGTTTATTGTTTTCAGTCATTATCTCAGCTGCAGTTTGACTCTTTAAAACCTGTAGTCTGGAACAAACATCAACAAATTAAAGCTCCTAAAACCCCTAAAAAATAAATATAAAACCAGAAAATATATACATATATATAAAGTATAACATCAGTTTCAGAATAGAGAAATGCAACTCAAGTTTAGGAAGACACTTTTAATGATTTGATTCCAGACAACATTTAACAAATGACAGCAAAGATAATGACATTTGACCACAAGGAAACACTTATTAGAGCTGGTCAGGGTTAAGTGGTCATGATGTCCACTAAGCATCTTTGTGATACAGTTATTAATGAAATAGTTGAATCATGAGCAGTTGAATGTTCTCACAGGTGTTCAATAAAGACATATTAGTGTTTGGAAAATGTGCCCTTTTATCTGATAAACAGCTTCGTAACACACTTGTTTTCTTTCATCCACTTCAGGTCTTCAGCTGCTGTCGTCTTCTCCTCCCGCAGAGACAAGAACACGTGTGAATCACAGAGACTGATCAATAAATCTATTTTTCCTTTCCTAAGCTATCTGCATTCATTTTTGATATCTATACTATATTTTTTGATCAATTTTGGTGCCTTACTATACTACGACTTTTTTTGATGCTTTTTAATGCCTTACTATACTATGGCATTTTTTTGATGCCTATACTATGACTTTTTTCGATGGTTTTTGACGCTTTTAAAATTTTTTGATGTTTTTTCATGCCTTACTGTACCATGACATTTTTTGAAGGTTTTTTAAGCCTTTCCGTACTATAACATTTTTTGATGTTTTTTCTTTGAAGGTTTTTTTAAGCCTTTCTGTACCATGACATTTTTTGATTAACACTACTACTACACACACCTTACTATACTGTGATGCCATCTTACCTTTGTTGTCCAGAGACACACACTCACACTTCCACGCAGTGTTTGTGAGTTTAGTTAGATTTTGTGTTTCATTTTAGTATTTTCCTTTCAAACAGAGCAATATTAGTACTCAAATCCCATCTATTACTGCATACACAGTCCTGTTTATATTGTTCATATTGTTTATAATTTTTACATTGTTAAATATTATCTTATTTCATATTTTCTTAATATTATACCTTTTTTTTTTGCTGCTGCAACACTGAATTTTCAGAGGATTATCTTACTCAAATAAATACTTCTGAATACTGAATATGTTGTCAGTCTATTTAATATTCTATGAAAGTGAATATTTTTATCCAGAGGCCACTTGTAGCCAGAGGTTAGGGTTAGGGTTAGGGTTAGGGTTACAGCTTTTAGCTGCTTGTAGCCAGAGGTTAGGGTTAGGGTTACAGCTTTTAGCTGCTTGTAGCCAGAGGTTAGGGTTAGGGTTACAGCTTTTAGCTGCTTGTAGCCAGAGGTTAGGGTTAGGGTTATGACTTTTAGCTGCTTGTAGCCAGAGGTTAGGGTTAGGGTTATGGCTTTTAGCCACTTGTAACCAGAGGTTAGGGTTAGGGTTAGGGTTACGACTTTTAGCCGTTTGTAGCCAGAGGTTAGGATTAGGGTTAGGGTTACGGCTTTTAGCTGCTTGTAACCAGAGGTTAGGGTTAGGGTTATGGCTTTTAGCCACTTGAAGCCAGAGGTTAGGGTTAGGGTTAGGGTTACGACTTTTAGCCACTTGTAACCAGAGGTTAGGGTTAGGGTTAGGGTTACAGCTTTTAGCTGCTTGTAACCAGAGGTTAGGGTTAGGGTTATGGCTTTTAGCCACTTGAAGCCAGAGGTTAGGGTTAGGGTTAGGGTTACAGCTTTTAGCTGCTTGTAGCCAGAGGTTAGGGTTAGGGTTAGGGTTACAGCTTTTAGCTGCTTGTAACCAGAGGTTAGGGTTAGGGTTATGACTTTTAGCTGCTTGTAACCAGAGGTTAGGGTTAGGGTTAGGGTTACAGCTTTTAGCTGCTTGTAACCAGAGGTTAGGGTTAGGGTTATGCTTTTAGCTTGTACCAGAGGTTAGGGTTAGGGTTATGACTTTTAGCTGCTTGTAACCAGAGGTGTTAGGGTTAGGGTTATAGACTTTTAGCTGCTTGTAGGTTAAACCAGAGAGGTTAGGGTTATGGGTTGACGAGGTTAGGGTGGTTACAGCTTTTAGCTGCTTGTAGCCAGAGGTTAGGGTTAGGGTTAGGGACTTTTAGCTGCTTGTAGCCAGAGGTTAGGGTTAGGGTGGGTTACAGCTTTTAGCTGCTTGTAGCCAGAGGTTAGGGTTATACTTTTAGCTCTGTACCAGAGGTTAGGGTTAGGGTTACGCTTTTAGCTGCTTGTAAGCCAGAGGTTAGTTAGGGGTTAGGGTTATCGGACTTTTAGCCGCTTGTAGCCAGAGGTTAGGGTTAGGGTT